>NW_028274809.1:98904331-99207361 GCF_037043125.1 Eumetopias jubatus | reverse complement strand
TCACATGCTAATTATAAAGCCAACGATGGCTAATTCATATGCTTTTGAAATATACTCCCTAAGTAGCAGCTAAACAAAGTCGGCAAGTACAGCATCTCATTAATTTTGTAAAATGTGATATTAGTTTGAATTAGGTGGTTAATAGTCCCCTTTTCCAGGAAAAGTGACAATTGTAAGGGTTGAAAAGCTTCCAATCTGCTACCAGATGTGAAATTTAAGTATAAAGGAGAATTCTAGTATTCGAAGCAGGGAGGTTTTCCTTGGCAGGCCACATCAATGATGAGTTTGGTTTGATAACATAAATGCCTCTTGAATAATAGAAAACCTCGGTTTGCTCCAGGATGCAAAGAATTCATTCCCCAGAGGATCAGACAAATGGAGAAATCTTTTATACCTCCCCAGTCACTGCAGCCATCCTGAATTTCACTAGGCTGGTGCTGCACTTGCAAAACAAGTAAGAAAATTCCAGGAGTTCACAGAACATCAGGCCAGCTGTTGACCATGTGTCTACTGTCTGGGTGTTTAATGTCCCAGCTGAGACTGCGGGGGACAAGAATAAGAAGGTCACGGAAGATCCTTTCCTGACATATTTCTTGTTAAACAAGCTTCTCATGGTTCTTTTACCACTAGAAACATTTCTAATTTCTTTGACCAACAGGTCATTTTTATTATATGTATCCTCTCATATTTACATCAGTGAATATTAGAATCCTCAAAGTGTGCAGATGCTTTGTAAGATTCCCTTTTAAAGACAATTTGCTATTGAGAAAAAGAAACATCTCTTGATTCCCTAGGGTATATTTATTTGTCTTAAATATAAATACATGAATTAATAAACTCAAAGGCAAGGCATATATGATAAAAAAAATAAATATATCTACTCATTGCTCCTTTTATTTTACAAATAATTTATGGCAACATTATGCCTGTATTTAATATAGCCACCAGTGTAAAAAATTTTTTTAAAGATAATTCATCATTGTTTAAAAGAAGAAAGGGAACTAGCATTTATAAGTACTTACTAGCACCCAGTCTCTTAACTTACATTATTTTATTTAATATTCACCTTTATTTATTTTTTTAAGATTTTTTAAGTAATCCCTACACCCAACATGGGGATCACACCCCAGAGATCAAGAGTCGCATATTCTGCCAACTGAGCCAGCCAGATGCCACTAATATTTCCCTTTAAAGTGAGTATTTTTTATTTTGATCTAAAAGAAGACAAAAGGGAGACTTTTAGAAACTAAGTTGCCCAAGGTCACCAAACAAGGTTGACTCCGAAATCAGAAAACTTTCTAGTACATCTTGCTACTTCAAGTCTCTTGTTTACACTGTCAACAAACAAACAAGAGAAGAAAAAAAGAACTCTGAGGTTTGGTGTAATACAAGAGCAGATTCTAAACTTGGTTGATCAACAAAATCAGGAACTTGAAGGAAATTTTCCTTTTGGTTGATTTTATGGGTATCAGTTTTTTATTGGGGAACGATAAATACGTTTGCTGCAACAATAGTTTTCTTGGTCTAGGCAACACAGAATGCTGGAATAAAAACCACTAAGATCATTTGAAAGCAGTATGCTGAAATTAAAGGATTATTGAAATAAGAAATCAATCTATGCTTAATATTTTCTCTAGGTGGCTGGGTGACTCAGTCAGTTAAGCATCCAACTCTTGATCTCAGCTCAGGTCTTGAGCTCAGGGTCGTGAGTTTGGGCCCCCCGTGGGCTCCATTCTGGGTGTGTACCCACTTAAAGAAACTTTCTCTATAAGATGAAGAAAGTAATAATTGGATTTCCAAGACAACTGAGAATGTTCCAGTCCATTATGATTTATATAAACCTTCAAACCTGGCCTTGGAGAAAGCATCACATAAAATTACATTTCCAACACACTGGTACTGACTATAGCCTCTTCTCAATTGCTCATTCAAATCTTCCCTTGATCTGTATCCTATTGTCTCTGGATCTTCCATTATTTTCAAATGTAATAGTATTAATTTCCCTTTAAAATAATTTGCCTTGCTTTTTGGCACTGAGGTTTGGTAACAATTCCTTGGCTCTCACCTTGATGACAACTCACCTATTTTCTTCAGCAATGGACCTCAAGCAACTCAGGGTGAACATATGACTTATCTGAGCTGGCTTTTACCACCTGGTATCTCATACAGTCCCCTAGATGTGCCATCCCCATTTATGATTTTACTTATGGTACAAGGGCCAAACACATCGACTCAAGAGTCTGTAAAAGAACTTTGGAAACATATGAAGTGGAATATGCAGACTAAATACATAGCATTATTATCAATAGCATTTTGGTTGACTTTTTAGTGGAAATTAATATATCCAGATTGCAGGGAACTACACAAATTACCTGGTTTCTTCTACACATATATTTTTTGGGGGTTGGGGGGGCAATGAAAGCAGAGCTTAGGGATTAAAAGACATTTAAAAAGACATTAAAAACTATCAGGCAAAACTAATGAGAGATGTTAGGTATAAAATAGATATTATTAATATTGTTTTACGCTTAAATATTGGATGTATAGGGAGTATTTATTTATATACTACTGATGTTCCTTTTAAAACTTACATGATTGAAAACACTGGAAAGATTCCCTATTTGTCAGCTTTGGGCTAATAAAGTCGTATGAAAAGAAGTGGAAAAGTCTAAGATTAATAATACACCAGAACACTATAATTTAGGCAGGATAGTTAGACTGTCTTATTTCTTTAACTTCTATTTCCAAATAAGCTTTAATAAGCAAAACAAAAAATAAGCCTCCCTTAAAAAAAAAACCTTCATTTTTTCTCCATGACATCTTTATAAGTATTCTTTTTTAAATATTTTATTTATTTATTTGAGGGGGGGCAGGGGTACGAGCAGAGGGAGAGGGAGAGAGTGAATCTCAAGCAGACTCCCCACTGAACAAAAAGCCTGATGTGGGGTTCAATCTCAAGACTCTGAGATCATGACCTGAGCAAATCAACCAACTGAGCCACCCAGGCGCCCCTCTTTACAAGTGTTCTAAAGACACACAATTTCTAAATACTGTATTAGAAAATTTTCAACCACCCAAATCCCCTATTAATAGATACAAAGGGGATCCTGGTGTCTGAAATCAAAATGAAGAACATAATATTTTTTTTTAAAAAGCTGTTCAGTGTTAGGCCAGAGATAAGGCCCTCACAGTGACAGTGCTTAGGCAGTTTCACCTACTGAAAAGCATAATGAAAAGATATGTAAAAAGGAACTGCAGGAGAAAAATACATCTTTTACATGAGAATGTAGAAAAAAATGTAAAAAAGTATAATATACAGATCTTGATTTAACATTTTCCTGTGATGCCATCAGTTTCCTAAACACATTTAAATGTTCAATTGCAATATATTGCACCTTATGTTAATCAGTTCCTTCAGTGGTAACCTGAGAGTGGAATTAAGCAGAAAATAGACATGGGGGCTGTTCTTGGATTGATTTGCAATAGGGTATGTGTGTGCACATGCGTATATGTATAAGCATGTATATGTATGTACATATATTTTAATGATGATATTTCATGTGCTTAAAACTCATTCATTTGGTAAAGAAAGATTAATACCAGAAAAGAAGAGAGTAAAAATGGGATTTTGTAATTTGTAAGAATATACATATTCATACTTCTTTTTGAGACAAATGAATCATTGGTTTTAGCCAAAGTAGTTTGAAAAACTTAAAGGTAGTGAATTGATATTTGATTTTTTTTTTAAATAAGGAATTTAGATTCAGAAAGTGAGATTCACTGTTGCTGGCCAAATTAAAGTTTGGATTTTTCATTAGTTGCTTGATATTTTTCCATGATTTTCAATAATGTGTGGTGGATATAGACTCAGCAAGACACAGTGCAGGCTTTGGGAATTTGATTTTGGAGGCATCCTGTGGAACTTGGAGGATCATGATAGTCCAAGTGGGCATAGAAGTCTTTGAGATGTCACTTAGTCATGTGTATCTCTGGAACCGGTAGTGAAAGGCAACATAGCCTTCTGTCAGTAATACACTCTAGGTTCGAGAAGTGAATTGTGTTACCTTGGGAAACTAGACTGTCTTCCACTAGCAGTCTTGTGTTGCTGCCTTGTAATGTTTGTTTCAGAGCTAGGCAAGCAGAAGTGTTCTTCAAAAAGACTATAAAAATTCACTCACAGACTCGTTATTAGAACTCATGATAACCACCTAAAGACTTTGGTTAATCATATTGACAAGAGGACCAAATGGAAAATAGACTTCCATTGGGATTTTCGTAGCCATCTTCATAGATAAAGGGAAGCTACTCCCATTTTAGGGCTCATCAAGTTCCACAAATGGAGTTATTTGCCCTTCAGCTTCTCAGTTGAATGTGGAAATATTTTCACCTCATATTATTTGAAGATTACTCCCTTTACATCTCTTACTGCTAGAATAATGTCTTCGGTAGATCATATTGTTTTCTCCGTTTCTTCTGCAATTGGGATACAGACCACTACTATATATCACAATTTCATTGCCTTTCTAAACTATTTTTTTTTTGATGATCTCCTGAGACTTAAAATAGCTATGAATAATAACACTTTAGAGAGAACATCAATTATATTTGAGGGCCTATTATGGTTCAAATGTCTCCCAGTAACTTGTATAATGTTCATATAACTTAAATATTCTCTGCATTAGATTGGAAAGATTATGATAATTATTTTAGGCTGAAAATGATTTAAAGAGAGTTCTCCAAAGAAGCAGAACCAATAGGAGATTAGATAGATATAGATAGATGGTAGATAGATGATAGATAGATAGATAGATAGATAGATAGATAGATAGATAGATAGACAGACAATAGGTAGATATAGATAGATGTAGATGTAATTTAGGTGTGATTTGACAGACAGAAATTGAGAGAGAGATTATGAGGAACTGGCTCACACAATGATGGAGGCTGAGAAGTTCCACAGTTTACTGTCTGCAAGCTGGAGACCCAGGAAAGCAGATGGTTTAATTCAGTCCAAGTCCAAGGATGGGAGAAGATGAAATGAGGTGTCCCTGCTTAATGGTGAGGCAGGAAAAAATTGGATGAATTCGTCTTTCCTCCACCTTTTGTTCTATTAAGGCCCTCAATGGACTGAATGGTGTTCACCCACATTAAAGAGGGCCATCTTACCTTAACAGAGTCCACTGATTCAAATGTTAGTCATCTGGAAACACCTTCACAGACACAAGGCAGAAATATGTTGAGGGGCGCCTGGGTGGCTCAGTCGTTAAGCGTCTGCCTTTGGCTCAGGTCATTATCCCAGGGTCCTGGAATCAAGCCCCGCATTGGGCTTCCTGCTCAGCGGGGAGACTGCTTCTCCCTCTCCCACTCCCCCTGCTTGTGTTCCCTCTCTCACTGCCTCTCTCTGTCAAATAAATAAATAAAATCTTAAAAAAAAAAGAAATGTGTTTAATCTGGGCATCCCATGGCCAGTCAAGTTAACACATGAAATTAACCCTTACAAGTCCACTCCTTGTCAACTTGGTACCCATATGCATCTCCTTAAACTATACCCAATCTCCAAATGAAGACAAAAACAGGGTCATAATGCTACCTAACCTGAGACAACTATCCTGCATTCAACTAAAAATACACAAATCTTTTCCTCAGAAGAGGAAGTAAAGTCCTTGAATGATGTTTACTATTCTTAATATCACATAAATTAAATACTAAATGTAAAGTTGATATATATATATACACATATATATGCATATAATACACACATACACATATACACACAAAAATATTCACAATAAAATAATGAGGAAATACTCATGATAATTACAGTGTTTATTTCTGTAACTGAGGACTATAATTGGGCTGAATTAGATAATATTTGGCTTTCTGGAGAACCTTGTACCAATCTTGCAAAATATCACCTATCTGGTACTATAATTAAGTTTCAAAAGGTCATTTCATCATCCAATTAAGCCAGCTGCTTGAGGATGGTAGGGAACATGATAAGACCAGAAAATTCCATGAACACGGGCCCACTGCTGCACTTCCTTTGCAGTGAGGTGGGTTCCTTAATCTGCAGCAACACTGTGTGAAATACCATAATGGTAGATAATACATACTGTAAGCCCATGGACGGTGGCTTTGGTGGAAGCATTGAGTGCATGGAAGGCAAGTCCCTAACCAGAATAAGTGTCTATTCCATTACGAACAAAATGCTGTCCCTTCCATGATGGAAATGATTCAAGGACATCAACCTGCCACCAGGCCCCTGGCTGATCACCACAAGGAATAGTACCATATCAAGGGCTCAGCATTGGTTTCTGTTGGTGACAGAGTGAGTACGTAGCAGTGGCCACAGCCAAGTTTGGCCTTGGTGAGTGAAAGTCCATATTGTTGAGTACACCCATAATCTCTTATCCTTACCACCATGGCCACTTTGTTCGTGAGACCTTTGAGCGATGATAGGGGTGACTGGAGTAAGAGGCTGACTTGTATCCACAAAGCTGAGGTTACCCTTTGGTAAGCATTCATGTGGGACACAAATGTCTTCAGGATTTTTCACATGCAGAGAGGTCTATCCACTTGCCTCTTCTCCAGATTTCTTTACTGTGAATTTTCTAATCCTGTCCCTCCCAAGTCCCTGACCATTCACCAAACTATTGTCACAATTCATGCATCCATATATAGTTTCAAGTCTGATACTTTTTCCCTCCAAGAAAAGTGAACAACAAGGTACACTGACCAAAGTTCTGCCTGTTGAAAGGATTTTCTCTCACCATCATCCTTCAAGGATGTCCCAGAGAGGGGCTGTAGTGCTACAGCTCTTCACTGGCAGGTGGTTTCTGCACATCCTGCAGAACCATCTGCCAATGAGGCCCCAGTTTTCTCTTCTATCAGCTGATCCTAGGACACTCCCCACAAAGCCTTAGGTGAGAGAGAACACAGATTGGCAGGAGGGGGGATCATGGATATTTGGGTCACATCTTCCTGTAACTTACTTGTGCTTTCAAGGCCTGCTCAGGCCTGATCATCTATATACAACTTCTATTTGATAGTAAAGTGTTGCTGTGCCCACCCAACTCCATGGCGTGGTGTGTCAGATAACACCCAGTTTATGGTGGACACTTCAGATTACATAGTAACTTGGCGGCTCATCATTAAGCCTTTAGTCTCTACGAAGGCCCAGTAACAGGCCAAGAGCTGTTTCTCAAAAGGAAAGTAGTTATCTGTGGAAGATGACAGGGTCTTGCTTCAAAATCCTAAAGGCCCGTGCTGCAAAACACCTTGGGTCCTGACAAAGGCTCCAAACAGCATCCCTATTTGCCACTGGTATGTCAGTGGTATTGAATCTGGTGGATCCTATGACCCAAGTGGCAGAGGAGTTTGGAAAGCACTCTGGACATATTGCAGAGACTTCTCTCATTCTGGTCCCCACTCAAAACTAGCAGTTTTTTTGGGGGGGGGCGGTAACTCAATAAATGGATTAGAGTAACACACCATATGAGGAATATATTGCCTCCAAAATCCAGAAGCTTACTAGGTGTTATGCCTTTTTCTTGGTTGTAGGAAAGGTCAGATACAAAGATTTATGCTTGACTTGCGAAGGAATATCTTGGCAGGTCTACACCACTGGTCCCTAAGAAATTTCACTGAGGTAGAAATCCCTTTAATTTTAATAGGATTTATTTCCCACCCTTTGACATGCAAATATCTTACAAATAAGTCTACAGTAGTTTGCCACTTCTTACTCACCAGGTCCAATCTGCATAATGTCATCAATGTAATGGATCAGTGTGTTATGATATGGAAGGAAAAGGAGCATCAAGATCCCTGCAAACTAAGTTATGGAATAGGGCTGGAGAGTTGATATATCCCTGAGGTAGGACAAGGAAGGTATATTGCTGGCTTTGCCAGTTGAAAGAAAACTGCTTCTGGTGGGCCTACGGACATGTATGGAGCAAAAGGCATTTGCAGATTAATAGCTGTATACAAGGTACCAGGGGATGTGTTAATTTGCTCAAGCAATGAAACCACATCTGGTGCAGCAGCTGCAATTGGAGTCACCACCTGGTTAAATTTACGATAATCTGCTGTCATTTTCCAAAATTCATCTGACTTCTGCACAGGACAAATAGGAGAGCTGAAGGGGGTGTGTGGTGGGAATCACCAACTTTGCATCTTTCAAGTCTTTGACGGTGGTACTAATCTCTGCAATTCCTTCTGGGATGTAATATTACTTTTCATTACTATTTTATTAGGTAAACACAGTTCTAATGGCTTCCAGTTCATCCTTCTCACTATATAAGCCCTCACTCCACAGATCAGGAAACCAGTGAGGGGATTCTGCCAGCTGTTAAAATGTCTATGCCAATGATGTACTCTTGAACTGGGGAAGTAACCACAGGATGGGCTTGGGGACTCACTGCACCCACTGTGAGATACGCCAAGCTAAAACACCATTGATCACCTGACCTCCATAAACCCCTACTTTGAATGGTGGCCCAAAGTAATGTTTTGTGTCTCCTGGAATTACATCAGTTCAGAGCCAGTGTCCAGTAGTCCCTGAGAGGTCTGATTTGTTCCTGTCTCCCAATGTACAGTTATCCTAGTAGAAGGCAATAGGTCCCTTTGGGGAAGGCTGAGAATAAATACTAATAAATTTTTGGTAGTGTCCCAGAGTCCTTCCTTAAGGGGACTTGGCTTTTCTTCATTCAAGGGATTTTTGTTCACTTGATCTAGAAGTTTTCTGCTTCTACATATCAAATAAGAATTTTGTAGGCTTTCTATATACTTCACTTCTAGGAATTTCATGATCAGCTGGCCAGCGTCATAGGTTTGCATGAGTCAGATATATTCTGACTGTTGCTTTGATTCTGCTGTTCATTTCTGTAACCCCCCCCCTTGCCTTTAGCGGTTGTGTGCCAACACCTCCTCGCTACCCCCCCACACACACTCCAGGATCCACTTAATCCCACTGCATTTAGATCTCCCAGTTTGGCAACTGCCATTCCCACTGTGAAGTCTATAGAGAAGAGTGATCATAATGCTCTTCAAGGATCCTGGGGCTCCCTTCACATACTTATTTCTCACAGTGTTGATGAAAGGCATGTCTTCTGGACCTTCCCAGTGTGGGTGGGTAGGTTTAAGTGACAAATCCACTCTAACATGCCAATCTCCCTGAGACTTTGAATCTCTTCTACATTAGACCAAAGCCTGTCCGGCATCACCAAATCAACTCTTATGGGCCATCTTTTGGTCCATGTTTCAGCCAACCAACCAAACAAACTGTTAGAGGTCTTTCTAACTCTCTGAGGTGTAACCTTCAGTGTAGAATCTCTGCTTAGTGAGCTCATGGTCAATAAATTCTGCCTGATCTAAATTTAAATTCCTTCTGCTATTATCCCACACTCTTAGTATCTATCCCCATGTTCCCTAGATTTCTGTCTTTATAAATTAGAAAATTTAAGTATTTCTCTTGGAGTGTAACATGCGTCATCATGGGTCACACATTATACCTCACCTTTAGAAATTTGCTGGGATGTGAGTCTAGTTACAGGTCTAGAAGCAAAGTGGGGTCCTGACATAAATATTGTCTTGCATGGCAACTCTTTCAGGGGAGCCATTACCATTTCCTCCAACAATGCAAAGTTAATTCCTTCAGTGGAAAGTGGAAAGGCCCACACCACTGTGGGTGGAGAGGCTAATACACTGGGATGCTACTGCCACTGGAAAGGTGGGAAGTCCACTTCCTCCACTGGTAAAGAAGACTCATTAGAAATTAAAGGCTCAGTGTCATCAGCTCCATCAGGATCTTCCCACACATCCTCCTCACAATTTATGAAATCTTACTCTTTCCCTATAAATGCCCTCAACTGAACTGCAGGCACCTAGTTGATTCTGGAAGTTCAGCTTGTGTTGTAATTCAGTCAATCACAGGATGAGGTTTTTGCATTTCATTTTCAGCAATTTTAGTCTTGAAGCTTTCACTCCTTCAAGGCACACTCTTTCAAGGCACACCTAGAAGTTTTTAGGTTATTTGTGCTTGACTTGAGCTATGAATTCAAACCCTTGAATTCCACTTTTTACCACTTTGTCCAAAGACATTAGGAGGAACCAAACAATGTCATTATATTCCTTAGTTTTCCAAATATTTTCCAAAGGATTATACGTAGAGTCACCCAGTTCCCTTTTTCTTCTATTGGTTAATTAGATATCTAACACAGATATATTGCATATCTTTATAAATTGTTCATGCTATGGATGATAATAGCTCTTCTACCAGAAATAGAGTTATTAGCATCTTTAAATATAATCAGATGAGAACAACTGCAGAGACCCCAGAACCAATTCAGAAAACTCATCCTTAAAATTCTATTCTTCTAGACCCACTCTTGGTACCAAAATCTGTGTTAGGGTTCTACAGAGAAACAGAAAAAGTCCAATCTCTCTCTCTATATATATATATCTATTTATAGATCTTTTTTATTTATTGTGAGGATTGGTCTCACATGATGATAGAGGATGAGAAGTCCGACAATCGGGCATTTGCAAGCTGGAGACCCAGGAAAGCTGGTGGTATAATTCAATGTTGAGTCTGAGAATAGGAGAAGATTAGATGAGATGCCCCAGCTCAAAAGTGAGGCAGGTAGGGGTTCCTTCATTCCCTCCACCCTTTGTTCTACTCAGGCTCTCAATGGATGGGATGATATCCACCCACTTGAAGGGAGCCATCTTCTTTATTGAATCCACTAATTCAAATGTTAATCTCATTTGAAACACCCTCACAGACACACCCAGGAAAAAATGTTTAATCTGGGCACTCTGGCCAGTCAAACTGACACAAAAATTAACCATCACAAGTAATTTGTCAGTTTTATGAAAAAGTTCAGGCCATCCCTATTCTACTCTTGCTTCTGTCACTAATGATCTGTATTACCCAGGAAAACAATGTCTCTTTTTTGGATCCTGATCTTTGCTTTTGTAGCAAACACATATTGTACATAGTAACTATAAGATCCTATATCCCTCTTGGGATCAAAAATAAAGATATTTAAACTTAAGTATCAGAATTTAATATTTTTGTTGTGATTCCTTTCAGTTTTGAAATGGCTACATTTAACCTGAAAATATTTACTTACACTATACTGCATCTCTTCACCTTTTAAAGGAGTGGGAAGCTACCCGTCATGGACTGTTACATTTGAAAGTATATTTTAAAGGACCCAACTGACATTCCCCTTTCTTGAGGAAACCAAGGATCAAAACAAGGAGGTGAGTTTCCCTAAATTTACATACACTGAAACCCAGATTTCCTAACTGTATACTAGGCTTCTGCCATGTTGACTTAATGTATGTGCTTGGAATGTGCTGTATTTTTCTTCTCTTTGGGTATTTAGCAAGTGTCCAAATGGTTGTGAAATATTTGTTGCATAAATAAATGAGTAGATGAATGATTTGTTTGTGAGAAAGATTAAGTATTCTAATAGAATTTAATGGAATATTTATTTTCTTGGCAATGTTACTGTATCTACTTAAATGTCCTTTACTTTAGAATGTTTCTGGTGAGAAAACAAATGCACAGATCTATGTGGGTTGACTACGCCAATGGGAAATAGAATGGGTGTTGTTTTTCCAGACACATGGATATCGGAAATGACATTTCTTACTTTTTATTATAATGGTTTTTTGTTTTGTTTTGTTTTGTTTTGTTTGCTTCCTGCAAGTGCTGGGGATTGCACTGATGTGAAAAGGTCATGTAATAATATTCTGGCATATATAAGTGGGTAAACTTACTAGCAAACTTCAACCAGCTATTCCTCTTGTTAAGGCTCTACAGATAATCATTATAGAAAGGAAAATCCCCATTCTAACAATATTCATAGTCCAAATAATAAATAGCATCTGAAAATGCTAAGCATTAATATTTTCTTATGTAACTTTAATTTTTATTATCAAATTTTATTAAATATTATGCAAAATGCAATAAAAACAGGTCTAAGGAGGGCAAATAGACCTGAGAGAAAGAGATTATAATTCTCAAAGATATAGGTTATGGTATATCATTCCCCCTTCAAATCAATGGACTCAATAAATAATATATATTACAGGTTAACTGTATTACAGAAAACTCTTTATGTTCATGAGCTGTTCTCAAATAAATGGAATATATGGGTGTTAGAGGTTAATGTCACAGATATAATCTAGACCTTCATATGGATCATGAAAATCCTAATGTTTGGGCTTTCCTCCCTCAAGTTTTCACACTTCCAACATTTTTTGAGGTGAAATTGACACATGAAATTAATTATTTTTTTAAGATTTTATTTATTTATTTATTTGAGAGAGCGAGAGAGAGCACACGAGCAGGGGGAGGGGGAGGGGCAGAGGGAGAAGCAGACTCCTCGCTGAGCCAAAAGCAGATTCTTAATGGACTGAGCCATCCAGGTGCCCCAGAATTAATTATTTTAAAGTGAATAATTTTGTGGCATTAACTATATTCACAGTGTTGTGCAATTACCACCTCCATCTAGTTCCAAAATATTTTCATCACTTCAAAAGAAAACTCTGTGTCTATAAGCAGTTATTCTCCATTTCCCTCTCTCCCAGTTCCTGGCAACCATGAATCTGCTTTCAATCTCTATGATTTATCTATTCTGCATATTATATATAAGTGGAGTCATACAATAGGTGACATTTTTTGTCTGACTTCATTCCCTTAACATAATGTTTTCAAGATTCATCCATGTTGTAACATGTATCAGTATTTCATTCCTTTTTGTGGTTGAATAATATTCCATTTTATGTCTATATCACATTTTGATTATCCATTCATCCACTGATAGATATTTCCTGTGCTTCCACCTTCTGGCAATTGTGTAGAGTGCTGCTGTTTACATTATCTACATGTACTTATTTGAATTCTGTTTTCAATAGTTTTAGGTACATGCCTTGGAGTGAAATTGTGGAGTTATATGGTAATTCTATGGTTAACTTTTTGAGGAATCATCAATTTTTCAAGTTGCTGAACCATTTCACATTCCTCTCACCAATGCATGAGTGTTCCAATGTCTCTAAATCCTCAACGACATTTATTATTTTCCTTTACCTTTTTAAGTTACAGTCATTCTACTGGGTGTGAAGTAATATCTCACTGTGATTTTGATTTGCTTTTCCCTAATGACTAATGATGTTGAAAATCTTTTTATGTGCTTACTGGTCATATAGATCTTCTTTGGAGAAATATCTACTTTTTTTATTGCCCATTTTTTATTGGGTTGTTTCTCTCACTGTGGTTGAGTTACAAGTGTTATATATTCCAGACATTAGACCCTTATATGGGAATCACAAATATTTTCTCTCATTCTGTAGCTTGTTTTTTCACTTTATTTTTTTTATTTTTTATTGTTATGTTAATCACCACATATTACATCATTTGTTTTGGTGTAGTGTTCCATGATTCATTGTTTGTTCATAACACCCAGTGTTCCATGCAGAATGTGCCCTCTTTAATACCCATCACCAGGCTAACCCATCCCCCTACCCTCCTCCCCTCTAGAACCCTCAGTTTGTTTTTCAGAGTCCATCATCTCTCCTGGTTCGTCTCCCCCTCTGACTTACTCCCCTTCATTCTTCCTCTCCTGCTATCTTCTTCTTTTTCTTTTTTCTTAAAATATGTTGTGTTATTTGTTTCAGAAGTACAGATCTGTGATTCAACAGTCTTACACAATTCACAGTGCTCACCATAGCACATATCTTCCCCAATGTCCATCACCCAGCCACCCCATCCCTCCCACCCCCGACCACTCCAGCAACCCTCAGTTTGTTCCTGAGATTAAGAATTCCTCATATCAGTGAGGTCATATGATACATGTCTTTCTCTGATTGACTTATTTCACTAAGCATAACACCCTCCAGTTCCATCCATGTCGTTGCAAATGGCAAGATCTCATTCTTTTTGATGGTTGCATAATATTCCATTGTGCACATATACCACATCTTCTTTATCCATTCATCTGTCGATGGACATCTTGGCTCTTTCCACAGTTTGGCTATTGTGGACATTGCTGCTATAAACATTGGGGTGCACATACCCCTTCGGGTCCCTACATTTGTATCTTTGGGGTAAATACCCAGTAGTGCAATTGCTGGATCAAATGGTAGCTCTAATTTCAACTGTTTGAGGAACCTCCATACTGTTTTCCAGAGGGGTTGCACCAGCTTGCATTCCCACCAACAGTGTAGGAGGGTTCCCCTTTCTCCACATCCCCGCCAACATCTATCGTTCCCTGACGTTAATTTTAGCCATTCTGACGGGTGTGAGGTGGTATCTCATTGAGGTTTTGATTTGGATTTCCCTGATGCCGAGCGATGTTGAGCACTTTTTCATGTGCCTGTTGGCCATTTGGATGTCTTCTTTGGAAAAATGTCTGTTCATGTCTTCTGCCCATTTCTTGATTGGATTATTTGTTCTTTGGGTGTTGAGTTTGATAAGTTCTTTATAGATTTTGGATACTAGCCCTTTATCTGATATGTCATTTGCAAATATTTTCTCCCATTCTGTCGGTTGTCTTTTGGTTTTGTGGACTGTTTCTTTTGCTGTGCAAAAGCTTTTTATCTTGATGAAATCCCAATAGTTCATTTTTGCCCTTGCTTCCCGTGCATTTGGTGATGTTTCTAGGAAGAAGTTGCTGCAGCTGAGGTCGAAGAGGTTGCTACCTGTGTTCTCCTTTAGGATTTTGATGGACTCCTGTCTCACATTTAGGTCTTTCAACCCTTTGGAGTCTATTTTTGTGTGTGGTGTAAGGAAATGGTCCAGTTTCATTCTTCTGCATGTGGCTGTCCAATTTTCCCAACACCATTTGTTGAAGAGACTGTCTTTTTTCCATTGGACATTCTTTCCTGCTTTGTCAAAGATAAGTTGACCAGTTTTTTTCACTTTATTAATAATCGTCTTTGGTACACAAACATTTTTAATTTTGATGAAGTCCAATTTATTTATTGTTTTTTCTTTTGTTGTCCATGCTTTTGGTGTCATATCTAAGAATCCACTGCCAAATCCAATGCTCACGGCATTTTACCCATATGTTTTCTTCTGTTAATTTTATAGTATTAGCTTCTGTGTTTAGGTTGTTGGTCCATTTTGAGTTAATTTTTTATATATGTAAAATAGGAGTCCAAATTCATTCTTCTGCATGTTGCAGAACAAATGTGTTGAATACTATTCAATTACCATCGAATAGTCTTCATTTTCTTGTCAAAAGGCAATTGGCCATAGATGTATGGGTTTATTTCTGGACACTCAATTCTATTCTATTGGCCTATAAAGCTACTGTTATGCTAGTACCACACTGTTGTGAAACTATTGCTTTTTAGTAAATTTGGAAATCAGGAAATGTGAGTCCTCTGACTTGGTGCTTTTCTTCAAGATTGTTTTAGCTATTCAGGTCCTTTGCAATTCTACATGGATGTGAGAATCACTTTTGCCATTTCTGTAAGCAACGTTGTTGGAATTCTAATGGGGATTGCATTTATATCTTAACAATATTAAGTGATCCAATCCAAGAACCTGCAAAGTCTTTCAATTTTGTAGGACTTTGATTTCTTCTGACAATGTTTTAAAGTTTTCAATGTACAAAGCTTTCACCCTCTTGGTTAAATTTATTCCTAGGTCTTTTATTCTTTTTGATGCTGTGGTAAATGGCACTGTTTTCTTTATTCCTCTTTGGATTGTTCATTTTTGGTTGAGAGAAACACAGCTGATTTTTGCAGGTTGATCTTGTATACTGCAACTTTGCTGAATATGTTTTTAGCTTTTCAGAAATTTTCTAAGTATGCATTCAGTGCTGACAAGGCAGGTGACATTCCAAAATCACCAGTGTACACATGCACCTTTGAATTCCCTAATTTCCTAAAAAAACTCTCTCCCATTTTTCCTCTCCTGGCTTCAGTGCTTTATTTGTTTGTCTGAATCATAATTATTTGCCCCCAGCAGCCATGGGTTGTTTATTTGCCTTACTATGTTTCTGAGGAATGTCAACCACCACTATTTTACTCTGTGTTCTTTTTTTAGGTGAAAACAAAAACAAGCACCTTGTACTTAAGTCAGTACTTAAGCTGGGCATCAGGACAGATTAGAAGAGACAAACACAGTTCTTTGTGAGTAAGGTCTGCTCTTCTCCACTGTGCTGGGGACAGGGATGGGGCAAAGGTAAATAAAAATGCCATAGAGCTTTACAGCCTTTTTTAATTTGCTTTTCTCTTAATCCAGTGTTTATTTGGATGCTTTAACCTCCCCAGAATTCTGACCAGGTTGGTTCTAACAGTTGTGTTTGATTTTTTCAATGTTTCTTTGGAGAAAAGCCCTTGGAGCTAGCTTTTTCACTAACTTCCTTCTTTTAAAAATATAGGTCCATCTAACTGATCTCGATACCTTTCTTCTCCCTCAACAGACTCAAACAACTCTGTATGCATTTTGAAGGAGATTTTAAATAATTTAGTTGGAGTTCTTAAGGTCTGAGTTCAAGGAACATATTTGTTGATTCCTTTTATTTCTGAGAAGAGCTTTCTCATTTTAGAAAATACTTCTCAAAACATTCAGAGAAAAAAATCCTTTCCTTCTTGTTACATAATGTTAGAGTTTTTGGTTTTGGTTTTGGGTTGTGTGTGTGTGTGTGTGTGTAAACACATCAAAACAGATAAGCATACATAGAGTGCAATGTCTCCTGATCTACTCTAAGGATATACCATTAGGATACTACCGCTTACTTAGGTTGATAGTAGAACAAAAGAAAAAGTAAAACTTGGATGAATTGTGCTAGAATAAGGGTGGCTCCACAGTTTTTCTGAGGTTGGTATGGGGATAGAGTCCATACAGCTACTGCCTTAGTCTCCATGCTATGAGAAACCCAAGCTACAAGGAGATGCCACCTCTAGACGCTTTGGTTGATAGACTCAGCTAAGCCTAGACATTTGAGTAAACTGTAACCAGCTCAGACATTTGAGTGAGGATGCATTCAGATGATTCCAGCCCCCTGCACTGGAGTCTTCCCAGCTAGGGCACAGGAAGAAAGGCAAACTATGTCTACTGTCCAAATTCCTGGTCCACAGAATCAGTGAGCATCATAAACTGATGTTTAGTTTATGACACTAAATTTGAGGAGCTTATTTTTCAACAAGTGATAACTGGAATGATAGTCTAGAAATAAGGCCATCATCTTATAGAATTCTGAGAGTTAAGAGAGAAAATGAATATAAACAATCTGACAGTTTCTAACAAATAACAAGTATTCACCATTGTTAGGCCCTCACCCATCATGCCTAAGGAGTTTTGCTCAAATTAATCCTACGTGGATGGCTGAGAGTCATGCCCATTGAACAAATAAGAAACTCAAGTCCTATCTACTACATCCAATCTCATCCATGCTTCCCCAAATGGCTAGCATACTGTGACCTTGTCTTAAAAAAAAAAAACAAAAACTTAGGTTTAATTCACCAAATGGCTCATACTTACATAAAACTAATTTCCACAGAAACACTTCTGATACATTCTCTTCTATGAGCAGGTCAGTTATGCTGAAAAGGGAAAAAGAAAGACATCCTTAGAGTTAATAAATCCATCATGGACTTATACTGGAATAATCATGTTTTGATTTTAAGAGAAATGTTAGCCCACTTTTGGAAAATACCAATGTTTTGTACATTTCATACATTCTTTCAAAGAAAAATGACTGTGATAATAATTTTATATTTTATGACTATTTAACTTTCTCTGAGAATAATTACAATATAAGCAGTCTACAGAATGTTTTTCTGACAGCCCTTCATCATGCACTTTACACTATAGTAAGGAAGAATATAATTTTTATAAGGTCTGAGTTTTATATTCTTGTTACTATTTAATGTGGACATAAGAACTGAGATACAGATAAGTTTGAAATATATAGTTTTGTAAAGTTCACTTTGATGTTACCAGTGAAAGAGGCCCTCAAGGAAATAGGAGAATAAGTAATTGAGTCAAGAAAAGTCACTGGGTGCCTATAGTATTCCTCTCATAAACAGGAACATGAGACAAAAGATATCCCATTACAGTGTATCCATCCACTATTTATTGAACATTTCCTAAGTGTATTATATGTGTTACAATGGAAGGAGATAAAATGAAGTTCATGTGTATTTATGCTTTCTAAAAACTTTTAATCTCATTGTGGAGAAAAGACAGATGAAGCAGTTAACATAAATTCAAAAGCAGCATAGGAATTAGAGATAAAATATGAGCTACTGCAAGCAAAGTGTTAAGGGCTTTGGAAGAAGGGAGTTAGCAATGCAGAAAGAAGTAGCCACAGAGTTCATGGCGAAGGTTGAACTGTATCTTCACTTTGAAGGAAGAAACACACTTACATTGTAATCTTGAAGCGCTGAATGTCAGAAATTGTCAAAAGAAAATATATGTACAGAAAATCGTTATTCTATGATTTAAGATCTACATTTTTGTAAAAGTGTCTTATTTTATTGAAAAGAAAATTCTTCCCATCCTCTGTGCCCCTAAGATATCCTAATACTTACACATGCCTCAGAATCTTATTATATTAAAATAATCTATGTGTTTTTCTCTTTCATTGCATCATGGATCTTTTGAAAGCAAGGGCCATACCTGATTCATGTTTTTGTTTCTCACATTTTCCATGGAATATACTAATTTATATAAAATAAATTAAATAGATCTCAAGTAGTTAAGTCAATCACAAAAAAAATTGTATTGGTGGTAAAAGGCAGAACTTGAGCTTAAATATAAAGTATTTTGGTCACTGAAGTCCATGACCTTTTCGCTCAAATATGCTGCTGGCAAAAACATATTCTAAAAAATATACAGATAATTCAAATTCTCTTGCTCAACCTCTGTAGCCTATGCAACAGAAAGACAACTGATTTGAATTACTTCCTAGGTACAAAAACCACAGATGACTAAATCAAGTAGTACATAAGTAGACAAGAGAAGAGAACCCAGAAGTGTTCTAGCTCCATGAAAAGGAGGATGACCACAAAGAACAATAGAAATAGAGAAGAGGAAAGCCTATAACTCCCCTGAGCTGCAGAAGGAGAGGACCAACAGCACAGAAATCATAGCTTGTGACACTTAGTCACGTGGCTGAACCAGGTACCCACTGGTGAGCCTATGTTAAGAGACATTTCTGACTCTGAGAAATTATTTATTTATTTATTTTTTAGAAAGAAGAAAATATTCAAGTGTTAATCTTTGGTGAGTATTTTTTTTCCCTCCCAGACCAGTGGAAAAATAACAATTAGACTGTGGCTCCTACTGGAAGTAATTTCTTCAAATGCCCCCTCCTCTGGCATCAGCCTCCTTTTGGGGCTATTTCATGCTGCTTTGGGTTGCCAAATAATCAGTGGCATGGAATCAAGCCAGAGGAGGTCATTCATTCTGTGTCATATGTTTCAAAATACTGATATATAAGGTCCTGTAGTTGAACAGTTATAAATTACGTTTCACAAGGCAGGCACAGAACATAGGTATGTCAGAACCCCACCTTTCTCCTAAAAGGAAAAGAAATACCAATTTTTAAAAAAGAGGTTAATGAACCATCTTTCGGGGTTGCTTCTGGATCTGGCAGAGAACTCAGGGAAGCAGAGATGGTACTTGATTTTTATTCTCTGACTTTAGTTTTCCCAAATCCGTAAGGTGTTTATTAGTTGATTTGCACAGTTTGTTCAATACTTTTGTGTGAAAGTATTGAGGTTTACCCTCAAAGATCTGTTATATGTGCTTTTGAAGAGACCTAATTTGGTAGCATGTTTTCTTTGTACAAAAATAAAGTAACTTAGGCTTTAGTAGTTAACAAGATGAGAAAAGTTTGCCTTAATGTGAAAACCTGCATCATGTCTGTGTAGCTGAGCCTGGGGACACATAGGTCCACATGCTGTTTCCCAGTTAATCACAAGAACTTGGCTTGGATGCTGAATACTGATGACAAGAGAGCTATAATTTGTTTCTCTTTAATCAATATGGTCAGGCTTTAAGTCTAATTGCCATTGAGTTAAAACACATGCTACTTTTCCATGTAAAGTCACATTTGGATGCGATTGCTCTTCAAAATGGAATTTTTGTATTTGCCTCTTTGCTACTACATGTAATATAAGACAATTCATAGATACATCTTATTTAAAGGATCATAGAATTACAGGCCATCAGAGTCATAGAGAAATCTGAAATGATTTTAATTCTTTAACTCAACAGACATTGATTGAGTACCTATACTGGGCAGGCAGCAATCCAAGCCCTGGGGAGAGAGCTGTGAAGAGAAGGGGCTCCCAGCCCTCAGCAAGCCTGCCTTCCAGTGGGTTAGGGGAAGGACAGGAAGTCTATTAACAAATAGAGGATGAGATCATTTTACTTAGCTATCGATTCTATGAAGAAAATGGGAAAGATTGGGGGGGCCAGAGAGCAGAAGGGAAGAGTAGTAGCTAGTTCCAACTTCTATTCAATATAGGAATCTCCATGATCACCCTGCTGAAGGGAAGGGATCATTTTGCCTTAATGGGCATAACTTCTACCCCTGAAACTTTTCTTTAGTGGAAAAGTGAAGTGAAAAAAGTGAAAAGTGAAAAAAATCACCCCTCCCTCATTTCCTCTGCCCAAGTATCATGGGCCTTGCCCAGTTCAGGGTTCCAATAACCCCTGTCATTAAATGTATAGCACCGATTGCAGTTATTTATGTACATATTTTTCTCTCCCAAAGACCATGTGATGTCCTTAAAGTAGGAATCAGGCAAACCTGATTCCTTTCTTCTTCTTCTTCTTCTTTTTTTTTTTTTTTAATTTTTGTATCCAATCTGTCTAGCAGAGTTTTACTACCAGGTATGCAATCAATACAAATGTTTAAAGAATGAATGAACAAGGAAACAGGGCATGAGCCAGCTATTCTGTTTTATGCACAACTCTATTTCTTAGAATATTTACCCCCTACTAAACTTTAAGCCTTCTCTCTCCAGCTTCCCCTTGAGCATAGTTGCTCTTTCAGAAGCACATGAAGAAACCCACCTGAAGATGCCAGCCCATCTTTCTTTCACTCCTTCTCATGCCAAATAACATGTAATATTTTCAGGGTAAATAGCCTCTGTTGCTTACCTCTC
This sequence comes from Eumetopias jubatus, assembly GCF_037043125.1. Lineage (NCBI taxonomy): Eukaryota > Metazoa > Chordata > Mammalia > Carnivora > Otariidae > Eumetopias > Eumetopias jubatus. The sequence goes on along the minus strand of NW_028274809.1, from coordinate 99,186,220 downwards.
TTTATAATATTTAAAGTCGTACCATTCTTGCCAACATCCTCACAATTAACTCTAGCTTTTTAGCGCTCCTTTCAAAGAAAAGGTCTTAAATAATGTAATAGATCAGCTATGTTCAGAGCATCCCAAAGTCCACTGGTACAATTACCTTTTACTGTAAATAATAGTGGGTATTTTAAATGCCAGGTTACAAGACCTGAAGATAAAATAAAAAATAACAAAATTAAATAAGTCAATATGAAAATACAATATGACTTGGTATTAGAAATGCACTTACCTATTTAAAATCATTCAATTTCCTTTCTCTCTTCTAGGTAACATGGAAGTGAAAATGGATTTTGAGACATGGTAAATTTAGAATCTTCATAGGAATACACAATACTATATAACTGTGTGTACAAGGATCATCCCTATTACAAGCTGATGGAGGAGGAGAAATATGCTCATTTTACTGGTGAGTCAGCTTGTATTTTGGGTGTAAGACAAAGGTCACTGCAGCTATACTAAAGACTCACTTAGAAGTTGTAGAAAGATAGCAGTAAGGGAAAATTGAAAGGAATTTAGTCTGGGTACCTGGTATGCCACTTTCTGTGTAAGAAGAGTGGCCTGAGGTTGTATGTGTGTGTGTGTGTGTGTAATCATATATATATATACATACATATATGTATATATATATGAATACAGGTGGTGGTGAATGGCTTGACTGGTTTGAGGATATGTGTTAATCTTGAGAGTACTTTCCAGTAAATTTCCTATGTACCAATCTGTATCTCAGAGTATTTTCCAACAATCTGCAACACAGCCCACCAGGAATTAGGAAAAGGGTGGAGAGAGTAAGTACATCATACTTGAAATAATGGGTTCAGAAGTCATACTGCCAGATGTTGAGTATTATCTCCAGAGCAGATACTGAGACAGAATTTAACATGTATGACATTTATTAGGGATCAACACCTAATCCTAATCCCACTGGGATGTCTGGAGCCTTGGCCAACTTCTGGGAATGGCCAGTCCTTTATATACTTGTATCAGTCAGTCACTGGATGTGAGAGGCTCTAGGAGGAGTATGCCCTTGGGCAAGGCAGCTCAGCCCTGAAGGAGCTGTCAGCTGAAGCCTGTCTGCTAATGGCACTCCCAGCTCTTGGGGAAGAAAATCTTTCTTTGAAGAATGGTTTGGGTGTGTGTGTCGGGGGGAATAAGGCACCTCCCTGTCTGCCATGTTAGACAATAAATTAAGGTGATAAAATTTATCAATTTTGACCTTGGGCAAATATTCAGTCTCTTGAATTTTATTTCCTCTTCTGTAAAATAAAAAAGTTAATAATAGTACCTAGCTTTTTGGTTGTTTTGAGAATAAAATTAAGTAACACATGTAAAGTATTTCCTGTAGGCTTATGTTGGTAGGTGCTTAATATGGGTTAGGCTCTTGTGGTAAATAGTTAATGAGACTTTGTAACTGACTAGTTACAAAAATTAAAAGAGAGGAAGAAATTCCTTTCTGCTTCAACAGAAATGTTCATTTAGCTAGAGTATAAGAGACAATCAGATTGTAGGAAGCTTTAATGTTTAAGTTTGGTGGTTTCTAAGTAGTCACATATCCATATTAACTGGAAGGTTCTTTAAAATACAAGTTTTCAAATCCTCTCTACAGAAATTTTAACACTAGGTCTGGAGAGGAATCTAGAAGATGTTACTTAAAAAAAAAATCTTACCAAGTGGTTTACCATGTTTAGATAGTACTACCTTCATGGAACAAATATCCTGTTGCCAGGAGAGTGTTTAACTTCTGCCATTTTCATGTGAACTGTATATGTAATGAGTGGATTGAATCCAGTACTCTGTCAGTTCTCCTCTCACTACCATTCTACTATTCCCATGTGCAAATCTATTTACACTCTGTTATCTTACTCATGAGTGGTGTTGACGTTAGGCATTTTTAATATCCCAATGATACTTGTTAAAGAATAAATATAGATATTGATCTTTGCTCCCAACTTCTGACACAGAACTCCTAAAACCCTTGTAAATATGGGTGATAGGAGTATCTTTTGTTCTAACATTTAATCTTTGACCCCAGTTCCTAATACAGAACTCCTAAGCCATTTGTTAATTTCCTGAGTAAAGGAGTGGATGATACCAAGCTGTTAATCGTTTGGAATTTTCTGGGTGATAGGAGCATCTTTTGTTCTAATGAGGTGACTCTTGGTAAGCTCCCAGATAGGGGCTGGTCACCAGAAAGACCAAGCCATGTTTAAAAGCTTGTAACTTTCTACCCTCTCATCTTCGGGGAAGGGGAGAGTCTGTTAATGGAGTTAATCAATCATGTCTACATGATGACGCCTCCATAAGAATGGGGTTCAGAGAGCTTCCAAGTTGCTGAACACTTGGACATACTGGGAGGGTGCCACAGCCTGGAGAGGGCATGGAAGCTCTATGCCCCTTCCCCCATACCTTACCTTGTATATCTCTTCCATCTGAATGATCCTCTGTATCCTTTATCATATCTTTTTATAATAAACTGGTAGATGTGTTTCCCTGAGTTTTGTGAGCCATTCTAAAAAATTATGAAACCTAAGGAGGGGTTGTGGGAAGCCCGATTTATAGCTGGTCAGTCAGTAGTACAGGTGACAACCTGGGACTTTTGATTGACATTGAAGTGAGGAGTGGGGACAGTCTTGTGGGACTGAGCCCCTAACTTGTGGGATCTGATGCTAACTCCAGGTAGAAAGTGTCAGAATTGAATTGAATTATAGGACAGCAAGCTGGTGTGGTGAGAATTTCTTGGTTTGTGGAAAGCGTACACATCTGGTGTCAGATGTGAGTGAAGTGTGGCAGTAGTGTGAGAGTAAAGAAGAAACACACGGGGGGGTGTGTTTTCCTCTACAGTGCCACATGACCAGATAACTCCCCCAAAGGCCAAGCCAATCCCCTGAAAATGGCTACACAGTTTCCTAGACTAGATAGAGTCTACTATTTTTTACCTGCTATCAATGTCCCACTTTATAGTATTGTTGACTTCACTTCTTCTTCTTTTTTTTTTAAGATTTTATTTATTTATTTGACAGCCAGAGGGAGACAGTGAGAGAGGGAACACAAGCAGGGGGAGCGAGAGAGGGAGAAGAAGCAGGCTTCCCGCTGAGCAGGGACCCCAATGCTGGGCTCAATCCCAGGACCCTGGGATCATGACCTGAGCCAAAGGCAGGTACTTAACGACTGAGCCACCCATGCGCCCCTCGCCTCTTTCTTCTATGGGAACATTCTTTAGGCAAGGATAAGAGTGTCTTGTCAGAGAAGGGGAACCAATACATCTCTCTATCTCAGGACTGCTTCTGCTACTCTGATAGCCCAGCCTCACCAGACTATAAATAGTTAACTCTGAAGACCCATTGATCTGTTATGTGACATCTACGTTATTGAAGAAATCTAAGTGGGATATAAATAAACTAAGACAAGAGCTCAATTATTAAATATCGCTCTTCCAAACATCAAATATTTCATGAAAACACTACTTCCTAATCTGATAAACCAAACTCAATTCATTTGAATCATTTTGAATACCATTTTTTGGGTACATTCCCTTGAATATATATTGGTATATATACAGCACAAAAAGTAGGACTGCTACACAGAAGAGGGACAAATCATAATCTGAACTTCTGTGAAAAGCTAAGTACTATCAAGTCTGAAAATAATACACATTCAATTTTCGACTCTATTAAGTACAGGCTGTTCTACTTTTTTGTCCACAAATAATCACATGTGCAAATAGAGAGAATGTAAGGAACTTCACATAATTTTTACCACTTGTACCATTCAAACATTTTTGAATATGCCAAGTGTACTCAGACTAGTAAAACTTAGCATTTTCTTAGTTCTTTTATTGAGTGATATGTCCTTTGTTGAATAGCTTGGCACTGTTATATTTACTGCCACAAATTGTAGGAGTGGTTCTGAAGAGAGTCCTCAACAGTCCTTGATCCCAAAATCACCCATAGATATTTTTCAAATACAGATTCCTGCATATCTTATATTAGATGTCCTAATTTCATATAGTTTAAAGTGGTTTAGTGTATGTGATGATTTCTCAGTAATATTATTTAGGCAACAAAGGGGATTTTTCGTTTCTACATGCCCCTGTTACTGTTTATCAATTTCTCAGGATATCCTAGATTGGGTGTGCCAAGTTTAGATGAATTGCTAGCTATGTGGACCCACATATACAGGATTTGAAAACATCTGGCGATTTTTTCTTGTTTTCAAAAGAAGCATGTATTTGTTTTATCATCGTTTTCCTCAAAAGCAGTTTTTATGTGAAGGCACAAATGGGACTGGCTTAATTTTATGAAGGGAAAAGGTGAAACACTGTAAAGGTAATACTTGCTCCAACACTAAGTGGATGGGTCCACTTTGTGCAGCTGACTTAACCTCTGAAACATATCTTCATCCTCAGTTTGGGTTGTTAATACATGTCTAACAAGGTTGTGGTGAGAATTATATGAGAAACATATAAAGTGTCTAGCACAACTCATGGAAAAATAAATGGAAGCTATTAAACTGTTATGCAGGGTCCATTAGAGGCTCCTGGATGATAAGTATCTGCAGGCAATAGATTTGATAACAAGTCTCAGTATGAAGTGAGGCAAAGCAACAAAAACCTTACAAAGAAAACATATTTGTAAATTGACAGCTCACAAAGAAAATCATTTTGATTCGTTCCCTGGAAGATTTGGGCTAGAAAGAGAGAGTCGATCAAAGTGGATCTAGGAGCAGGACTTAAGGAATACCAAAATTTAATGTCTAGATAGAGGGCATAAATCTTCAAAGTAAATTGAGAAGAGGGTGTATTTAAAGAGGACAAAAAACCAGGAGAGTCTTTCCTATGGAAGCAAGTGAAAGCAGTACTTCAGAAACAGTGTGGGCAATCATGTTGGATAGGACAAAAACAGAGAATTAAACACCAGTTGGTCTTTGAACTGAGAGGGATATGTGAGCCCAGAATAAACTCATCCAATGGGGACGCCTGGGTGGCTCAGTCGGTTAAGTGGCTGCCTTTGGCTCAGGTCATGATCCCAGGGTCCTGGGATCGAGTCCTGCATCGGGCCCCCTGCTCAGCAGGGAGCCAGCTTATCCCCTTGCTTGTGCTCTCTCTCTGTGTCTCTCTCTCTCTGAAATATAAATAAATAAAGTCTTAAAAGAAATCCATTCAATGAATGAAGAGATCATTCTGGAGTGTGTGGATGGCAGCAGAAGCCAGGACATGGTGGGAGAGCAGCAGTAGAGAGATGGTATAGGAGAGCCTTAAACTATGACAGATGACCTTTATAATGTATTTTTATGTGAATATATTGACCCTTTTTCTGGACACTTTCTTATTTTCACAATGTTTTTTATAAAACGGACATTTTATTTTTTTAAGATTTATTTATTTATTAGAGAGAGTGAGTGGGGGAAGGGGCAGAAGGAGAGGGAGAGAGAGAATCTCAAGCAGACTCCCCACTGAGCTTGGAGCCTGCCGCAGGGCTTGATCTCATAATCCATGAGATCATGACCTGAGCTGAAACCAAGAGGCAGATGTTTAACCAACTGAGCCACCCAGGAGCCCCTAAACCAGGCATTTTAAATATCTTCATTGTATAGAGAGGAAACCATGACAGATTTCCACACATCACATAGCTAAAAAGTGTAGGAGTCAAAGTTTGAATCTGGGCAGGCTGACGACAGTGTAACCACCAGGCAGAACTACAGAGTCATCAACATACTTTCAAATGGCAGGAGCAAGGTTGGTTTTTGTTTGTTTTTGAGAAATGGGTAGATGGTAATTGCTTTGAGTGATTGTGATTGGAAGTATTGGACATAAACCCTATCTCTTCCATGTTACCTGGGATGTAGGAAAAACAAAACAAAAGAGCATTATGTGAGGGGTTTTAAGAGCGACAGCAAGAAAGCAGCAGGAGGGATTGTATTCCTTGCTTTCTTTCCTCTGTCTTATTTCTAAATATTTCATGGAATTTCTGCTATTAAAAACGATTTCCCTCAGTTAAAAAATGGGCAAAGGGCTTGAGTAGACATTTTCTCCAAAGAAGATATACAAGAACTGACAAGCACATGAAAAGATTCTCAACATCATTACTCATTAGGGATGCAAATAAAACCACAATGAGGTAGCACTTCATGCCCAGTGAGAGGGTTACAATAAAAAGAAAAAAAAAAGGAAAATTAGCGTTGGTAAAGATATAGAGAAATTGGGCGCCTGGGTGGCTCAGTTATTAAGCGTCTGCCTTTGGCTCAGGTCACGGTTCCAGCGTCCTGGGGTAGAGTCCTGCATGGGGCTCCCTTCTCCACGGAGAGCCTGCTTCTCCCTCTCCTGCTCCCCCTGCTTGTGTTCCCTCTCTCTCTCTGTGTCTGTCTCTGTCAAATAAATAAATAAAATTTTTTAAAAAAAGATACAGAGAAATTGATTGGAACAATGGTACATTCATGGTGGGAATGTAAAACGGTTTTGTCACTGTGGAAACAATTTGGCAGTTCCTCCAAAGTTAAACACAGAACTACAACATGACCCAGCAATTACACTCCTAAGTATGGGCCCTCAAGAACTGAAATCTGGTACTCAAAAATATACAGGTACACACATGTTCATAGCAGTGCTATTCACGAAAGGTACAGGTAGAAATAGCACAAAAGTTCATCAGCAGATGAAAAGAATAGACTGTGGTTTATACATATAATGGAATATTATTCAGTCATAAAAAGTATTGAAGTATCTGATACACACTACAACATGGATGAACCTCAAAAACATTATACTAAATTTATAGTGTTAGACACAAAAGATCACATATTACATGATTCCCTTTATATGAAATGTTCAGAACACGTACATCCATAGATATAATGCAGATTGGTGGCTGCCAGGGCTGGAGGGAGGGGAGAACGCAGAGCACATGTTTAATGGAAATGGGGTTTCCTTTTATGTGATGAGAATGTTTGGAAATGATGGAGGTGGTGATTACACAATATTGTGAATGCACTAAATACTTTTGCCTTCAAAACGTCCTTTTAACAATGTGAAGATGCTTAATTTTACGTTAAATGAATTTCACCTCAATTTAAAAAAAATAAATTGCTTTGGCTTTGATATTTCCTTTTTAAACATGAAAATTGGGCAGACACACCATCAGATATCAGCTGTTTACAATGATTTGCCCATTGACTATACTGCTCCTCTTGCCAGATGGAATGTGTTTCTCTATGTTCTGGGAGTTTCAGTAGAGAGGGAGAGAATAGGTTTCTTAGTGTGAGGCTGTTTAGGAAGGAATCACCGAAGGGGCTGTTGATCATCTGAGTAGCTCATAAGCATTATTTGGAGTAGCAGAAATTGGGTGAAGGATGTGTGTGGGTATTGACAAAAAAGAGACCAGGACTGAATTCAAATGTTTCCATAACTGTAGTGAGCTTCTCCTCATCGTGGGTAAATGAGATTCTTCATTTACATAGGAGCTTTCCTTGGTAATGAGTTTTCTTTTCTTTTTTCTTTCTTTTTTTTTTTGGTAATGAGTTTTCTTAGCAAGCTATCTGCCAGATATATTCTCAAGTGCTTCCTTCTAGTATGTGTGTGTGCGTGTCTAAATCATTTTGAAAGCTTTTTTGGTCTACTTCACATGAAGATTCGAGGGAAATGTGTAATGGAGATCAGAGTGAGTCATTTGGCAGACCCTTGTTTGTGAGGGTTTGATTATCCCACCATGCAAACTACAGCATGTACATGGTCTCCATTTGCTGACCTTAGTTCCCTTGTGCTAGTCTTCATTTTTTATCATAAATATCGAACATGACTTTTTAATTGGACTTTTCTGGCGGGTAACTCAATCCAGTTGGGAAAAAGTCTTTCCCCATTTGTTTAAAAGAATGGATTTTATCATTAACATAGTTGTATGGAAATGTGTGACATTTTGCAGTATATCAATAAAATAAAATTTGGCTTCTCACCGGATGTTTCATACTGACTCTCACAGTGGGGTGGGAGGGGAAAGGGGTTGTATCAGGACAATTCCTACTAATCCCGAACGGGGACTGGGTTGCCATTTGTCATCTTTGTGATTAAGTGAAACTTGGGGCCCCAGTTATTCTGCATGCCACTTCTATTAGACTTATTTGTAGCCAGAGATTTCTTCCAAGGTCTGATGGGGAATGGAAGAGTCACATGTCAAAATTTAAATTTATTATACAGTTCGTAGGAAAAAACCAACCACATCAAGCTAGAATCTTGATGAAAATATCCTTTGGTTGACAATCTTATTTGGAGCTTAAACACTTTAGATTTAATCATATCTTTTATTTTCATCAATTCTGACACATATATCAGCATAGTAGTCTTATTCCTGAATCTCAAGGACAAGTTCTGTGTTGTATTTGTCTTGTATTTTTGGAATCTGGAGCAGTACCTAGCTCATTCCCTAGACTCAGCCAATAGATACATTAATGAACAAATGAACTGAACATTTTTCCTGTTTCTAGAATAGTCTCTCTGATTTTATCTGCTATGATTACCAAGTTAAATTTCATCCTTCCTCACACCTCCTCATTACCTGTTATTTGAAGTTTTTATATATATGTATATATTTTAGAGAGAGAGAGAGAGAGAGAGAGAAAGAGAGAGGGTGAGTGAGTGGGGAGAAGCAGCAGAGGGAGAGGCTCCATGCCCAGCACAGAGCCCAACGTGGAGCTTGATCCCACAACCCTGATATCATGACCTGAGCCAAAATTAAGAGTCCGACACTTAACCAGCTGAGCCACCCAGGTGCCCCTGAAGTATATTTTTAAGTGCAGTCTCCATCTATTACAACTGGCCATCTACAATTGGGTGCACTTTACCTACGCAACTTGATTTGCTCCTACTCCCTTACATGAACCCTCTTCATTCTACTCAGTCTCCTCAGTGGTCTTAATTTTGTGTCTTTTTCCATTCTGCTTATCTACTGAGAACATTTGTATGAAACATAGAAACCTCAGGTCAAATGAAACAATGCAAAAGCTCTATAGTGGAAACAGCTTGCTTGATTGAATGTTCTCTAGGCAATGGACACTTGATTCTGAGTTAAGGTTCTCTCCAGTCCAGTTATTTCTATATAATCATAATTAAAAGGCTTTACTCTAGCTATTTTTATGTCAGTGCACATGTACTGACTTTAGTATCTGCATATGCTCTGTAAAAACAGCATTCATCAGTATGTTGTCCAAACAGACACATGGGTCTATGTGTATTAAAAAAGTGGCTTTACCTTCCCTTTGGCTAGATTATTAAAAGCTGAACATGTGCTCTTGTAGTATGGATGGATGACAGGCACTTAATATAATGTGCCTTTAGTATTTCCCACTTCTCAATCCCAAGATCTACTGTAGATTTAGGGATTATATTAAATCTTTTATTTTTATTTTGTTATGGACAGTCTATTAAAATTATAGAACTACAATACTAAAAAAAGTCTGCATCTCCTTCACAACCTAATTTATAGATCGATTGATTGATAGATTTTTTTTTTTTTAGGGTAAGTTAACTATTCTCAAACTTCTTTTTTAAATCTTTGAATCCCTTTACACTCTTAACAAATTCAAGATTGGTGGTGGCCAGAGGCAAGGAGTAAAGTGGCAGGTATAATGGATGAAGATGATTAAAAGGTACAAAATACCATTTATAAGACAAATAAATCCTGGGGATGTAGTGTACAGCAGGGTGACTATAGTTAACAATGCTGGCTTGTATATTTGAGAGGTGCTAACGAGTGACCTTAGAAGTTCTCATCACAAGAAAAAAAAATGTAACTATGTATGGTGATGGATGTTAAACCCATTGTGTTAATCATTTCTGAATATATACACATATGAAACTAAATGTTATATATGTCATTATGTGCCAATAAAAAACAGTTTCTATTCATGTGCATTATATCCATCAATATGTACTGTATTAAACATTAAAGATAAAATGTTTTATTATTATTACTATTTGTTAGTTTTTTAACATAATAAACCCATAAAAAATTAACAAAATATTTTTATAAAAGATAACTTTTCTCAAGAAGTGAGAGGAATGACATTTTTTTTTTAATTTTTTTGAGGGGGGATGCAGAGGAAGAGGAGAGAGAGAATCTTAAGCAGGCTCCACATCCAGTGCAGAGCCTGAGTTGGGGCTTGATCTCACAACCCTGAGATCATGACCCAAGCTGAAATCAAGAGTTGGACACTTAACCTACCCGATTGTTTTTCTTTTTTTTTAATTTTTAAAAAAATTTTTAAAATATTTTATTTATTCATTTGAGAGAGACAGACAGAGGTCGAGAGCATGAGCAGGGGAGAGAGGTAGAGGCAGAGGGAGAAGCAGACTCCCCGCTGAGCTGGGAGCCTATTGCAGGGCTCAATTCCAGGACCCGGGCATCAAGACCTGAGCCAAAGGCAGATGCCTAACCATCTGAGCCACCCAGGTGCCCCTATTTTTCTTTTTTTTTAAACCCCATATTACCTAGCATAATTTGGGCTCTTTATTTATTGTTTTATAATATATTGATTTATAATATAATCATTTATAATATTTAACAGACAGACTCTCATATCTGCTTTGAAGTCCGGTCTATTGTGACATCCTGCAAACATGGCATGTCACCTCTGGAAAAGCCATTGTAACAACTAAGAGAGAAGAATGAAAAGTAGCTAACGACAGTATTATGTTGTCAACTGTACTGACTTCCTAGGTTCCCTGAAAGTTCTTGAGGACCATCTGACATTGTCAGACCACATCTTGAGAGATGCTGGACTAGACAACAACAGACAAAGTGGACTATAAAATAGCTTTGCATCCTTTTGACCCACATGCTACCATTTCTTTGCTCTCTTTACAAAGACCTCTTTTGTAAAGACCTCTGAGCCCTGAGGGTAATTCCTGCAGGCCATCAATTGACCTGGCCTGTTTTGCCGAAATAATCTGCTCGGTCCAGACAGGAAATGTACTAATTAATAGTGCTGCTTTGTAACGGGGGTCTGAGAATCTTCTGGGAATGTTTTATACAGCTTGCTAGCACTGTACATTGAGAACAGAGATTGATGATTTGCATCTGGTCTTTTTTTTTTTAATTTATTTATTTATTTGAGAGAACGAGAATGAGAGAGAGAGAGAGTACATGAGAGGGGGGAGGGTCAGAGGGAGAAGCAGACTCCCCGCTGAGCAGGGAGCCCGATGCGGGACTCGATCCCGGGACTCCAGGATCACGACCTGAGCCGAAGGCAGTCGCTTAACCAACTGAGCCACCCAGGCGCCCCTTGCATCTGGTCTTAATGAGACCTCCAGAAAGTTCAGCTGTTGGGGCTGATGACATAGCAAGAATATGCCTGCAGGACCAGTAAGGTGCAAGAAACATCGGTGAAGATTTAATTCTGTGCTTCCTGGGTGTGAGATGTTCCATGCCCATTGGTGGTTCGTGGTCCAAAGGGAAAGTGTGTCTGGTGGGGCCCTCACTAAGGACAGCGGGTGCTCTGCCTGGTCTCTCCCCAGCCTTGTGAGGTAGCCTTTGACTGTGATGCATATGGTTACTTTAGTGCTATGCGATTGCTATATTTTATCCTTTTCCTGCAAAAGTGGTACATTTGTAAGTATTGGTTTTTTGATTCCTGTGAGTCTTCTTTAGAAATGGAACCCCATCTGATGGCCACCATTAGCACAACTTCTGTATTATTTCTAGCTCACCCCCATCTCTCCCTCCTGTGAACTCCGGCAGTATAGGTTTTATGCTGTTTGCTTGACATCTAATTGCTCTGTGCATTTTGTTATCTTTAAATTGGTTTCTAAGTGCAGGTCTTATCTTCCCATTAATTGTAAGCTCCTTGAAGTAAAAGGTTATGATTTGTTTTTCTTTTTTTAAACTCCACATTACGTAGCATAGATTGGGCTCTGTATTTATCAGTTGAGGCTGTCATAACAGAGTACCTCAGACTGAGTGCCTTAAACAACATAAATGTATTTTCTCACAGTTCTGGAGGCTAGAAATCCAAGAAAAAAGGCATTAGCAGGGGTAGTTCCTTGTGCAAGTTTTCTTCCTGGTTTGCAGATTGCTGCCTTCTTGCTGTACCTCACAAGGCCTCTTCTCTATGCAAAGAGAAAGAAAGAAAGAGAGAGAGCGAGAGGGAAAGGGGAGAGAGAAGAGAGGGGAAGAGGTGGGGCGAAGGAGGGAGATCTCTGGTGCTATTTCCTCCTCTTATAAGGGCGCAAGTATCAGATTAGAGCCCCATCCTTTTTACTGATTTAATTTTAATTACCTTCCTAAAGACCCCATCTATAAATACAATCAAATTGTAGTTTAGGGCTTCAATTTATAAATTTTGAGAGGGGGACACACTAGCCACCTCAGTCCATGGCAAGCTCCCAGTGAACTCTTGTTAAAAACAATTGAGCTTAACTTGTTTTATAAAAACAAGTGGTCATTTAACAAAGCCTAAAACAAAATGATCGCAATGACCATAGTGGTTGTTAGTATTCTAATGTCTTTAAAATCATTACGTCATTGGAATGATTTTGAAAACTAGACAGCAAAGGAGATATGTTTAGATAAGCTGCTGTTTCATTTGTTTTCAGTAACAACTAATCTAGATTTACTGATCACTGGAATCATATAAATCACCCATTCTAGATTGCTGATGTCCTTGGGCATTTGTTCTTACAAAATAAATGACTTGTACACAGGATGTAGCACCTTTGCAAATCAGTTGACAAAATTTAACATAGATCCAGAGGGATCTCAATGCATATCTTTAAAGTAATTCTACCTTATTAACCTCTTTTATTTATTATTTATTTATTTATTTATTTATTTATTTATTTATTTATTTTTGAGTGAGAGAGAGAGAGAGAGAGAGAGCATGAGGTAGGGGCAAAGGCAGAGGGAGAGGGACAGAGAGAATCCCAGGCAGGCTCCTCCTCCAGCACAGAGCCCGATGCAGGGCTCGATCTCACCACCCTGAGGTCATGATCTGAGCTGAAATAAAGAGTCAGAAGCGAAAGTAAGCCATGCAGGTGCCCCCTTATTAACCTCTTTTAAAGAGTTCATTAAGAAAAAATTCTAGTTCTCACACAGCTACCCAAGCGTATAACACCTCTGTAGCCAAAGCTTAACTGAGTTAGTGGTCCCCAGATCGGCAGAACCACTGGGTTTTAACAGCCCTCCTGGTGATTCTGAGGTATTCAAGATTTTGAGATTCACAAGTTGATCAATAGCTCCAAACTCTGCCTTAACATTAAAATATCAGGAAAGCTTTTTTAAAAATGCTGGTGTCACCCACAAATTTGATTTAGTTGTTCTAAGGTTGAAACTAGACAGCATTGACTTTTAAAAGTTCCCCAAGTGATTCCAATGTGTAGACATGGTTGAGAACCACCATCCTAGATTAATTTGCATGCTATTCAAAACTGAAGTTATAGGCCTATTTTTTAACCTCAAGCAGAATTTATAAAGGAGGCCAGGGTTCCTTTAAGGTCAGGCTTATTTCTGTTCTTTATCTTCCTTTGACATTTTTTAATATAGATTCACTGAGATATAAATATAATATAATTTTTTCTTCATAGATGCACACTTCAATGAATTTTGATAAATGCATCCTATCATCTAACCACAGTCACAATCAAAGTAGGAAATATTTCCATCATCCTCCAAATGTTCCTTTGTCATCAATGCCCAGCCCTTGGCAACCACTGATCTGGTTTCTTTCCTTACAGCTTTGCTTTTTTAGAAGGTCATAAAATAGAATCATATAGTATATATAGCCTTTTGCATTCTGCCTTTCTTTACTTCTTTTACTTGGCAGAATGATTTTGAGAGTCATCCACGTTACTGCATGTCACAATGGCTCTTTCCTGTATATTGCTGAGTCGATCCCATTACATGGGCACACCACTATTGGTTTATCTACCAATTGATGGACATTTGGGATACTTCTTATTTGGCACTATCAGGAATAGTTGCTATAAACATTTGCACAAAGGTCTTTGTGGGACCTGTGTTTTCATATCTGTTGGATATGTATCTAGAAGTGTGAATGATGAGTTGTAAGGTATGTAAGGTATGCCTGATTTTATGACCCTGGCACCCTGTTTCCGGCAAAGCCATATAATTTTTTTTAATTTAATTTTATTTTATTATGTTAGTCACCATACAGTACATCATTAGTTTTTGATGTAGTGTTCCATATAATTTTTATTCTCATTAGTAGCACGTGAGAGTTCCAGTTGTTCTATATCCTCCACAGTACTTTGTATTTTTTCTTATTTTATTTCGTTTTTGTTTTTGCCATTCTAATTCGTGTGTAGTGGTATCTTGTTGTGATTTTAATTTGCTTTTCCCTAATGACTAATGATATTGAACATATCTGCCATCTATGTCTTTTTTTTGGTGTAGTGTTTGTTCAAACCTTTGCCAAAGTGCTTAATGGACTGTTTTATAGTGATAAAATTGGAAGAGTTTGTTATATGTTTGGATACCTGTCCTTTATAAGCTATAGTTTTTTGCAAATATATTCTATTTCACAGCTTTAAAAATAATTCTTAAATGTCTTTCAAAGAGCTAACATTTTATTTTGATGAAGAACAATTTATGAATCATATACTTTTATTGTTCAGGTTTCTTTTTTGTCCTATGAAATCCATGCCTAAAGCAAGGCCACAGAAATTTTCCTCATGTTTTCTTCTAGAAGTTTTATAATTTTAGTTTTACATTCATGTTTAAGATCCATTTTTTTTAAAGATTTTATTTATTTATTTGACAGAGAGAGACACAGCAAGAGAGGGAACACAAGCAGGGGGAGTGGGAGAGAGAGAAGCAGGCTTCCCGCAGAGCAGGGAGCCCGATGCGGGGCCCGATCCAAGGACTCTGGGATCATGACCTGAGCCGAAGGCAGATGCTTAACGACTGAGCCACCCAGGCGCCCCTTAAGATCCATTTTGATTTATTTTTTGTATGTGGTATGAGATATCAATTGAAGTTTGTTTTGTTTTGTCTTTATTTATGGAAACCCAAATGCTCCACCATATTTTGTTGAACAACTATCTTTCTCAATGGAATTATCCTGGCACCTTTGTCAAAACTCATTGATAATGTATGTGTGGGACTATTTCTTGATTTTCTATCCTGTTCTTCTAATCTGTATGTCTAACCTCATGACAAAAATTTGTTTTGGCTTCTCTAGGGCTTTTACTTCTACATAAATTTTGAGTGAAATGTCCTTTAAATGTCTGTTATCTCAATTGGTTGTAGGTACTGTTTGGGTCTTTTATATATTCTTCTTAATGTGCTATTTACTTATTCTACTGTTTACCAAGAAAAGAATGTTGAAGTCTCCAACCATTTGTGGGTTTGTTTATGTGTCTTGTAGCTCTAATTATTAGTGTGTACATATTTAGGATCATTCAATCATGGAGTTACATTGACCCTTTTATTAGTATGATATAGCCCTCTTTAAATTACTCTGTGTAATTCTCCTTGTATTGAAGTCTACTTTATCTGATAATAACCAATTCAGCTTTGTTTTGAATAATGTTTGCTGGGTATATGGGTTTCCATTCTTTTAATTGTAATCTGTCTTTATATTTAAAAGGAGTTTCACACAAGAAGGATATTATAAGGTCTCAGTTTCTTTGTCAAATCTGACAATCTCTGATTTTATTTGGCATATTTAGATCATTTATATGTATTATAGCTATTGATATATTTAGATTCAAAGCTACCATCATGATAGTCCTTTCTATTTGTCTCATCTGTTCTGGTTTCTTGTCCCTCTATTTGCTGGCCTTCTTGTGTATCAGGAATTCATTACTGACTGCCTTTTATCTTGACTATTGGCTTATGAAATTTACCAGTTTTGTAATTACTTTTAGTGGTTGCCTCTGTGCTTTGCAATATATATACCTTCCAATAATATATATATTTTTATTTCTTACACTTTGAATGTAGTGTAAACACTTAAAAAATATTTTTGTTTCCTCCCTTTTTTGCTATTGTTTGCCTATATTTTACTGCTACATATATTTGAAGTCTCCTATATATTATTACTATATTAGCATTTAAAACCATTAAATATAATAATAGAAAAACAAAATTTAGTGTATTAACCTTCATTTTTTACCATATCTGGTGCTCTTCATTTCTTTGTGTATAGCCAAATTTCCATTTGGTATCATATTTTTTCTGCATGAAGAAGGGTCTGATAAGAATGAATTCTCTCTGGTTTTGTTTGCCTGAAAATCATTATTTCATTTAATTTTGGAAGTGTCTAAAATCTATATAAAACTGCAGATAATAAAAATACATATACAAAAAATACATATACAAAGTATACAAAAGTAGGTGATGAAAAGTTAAATCTCAATACGGAAATGTAAAAAATATACTTTGATTCCCAAAAAATAAACCAATAATAGATTTTTCCTTCCTTAGTCCTAAAGCCACAGTTTTGTGAAGGTTGTCAGATCTCACGCTTATTTTTTTCTTGCCTAAATTTACATTTTTCAAATGTTGCCTCTAAAGGGGTTCAGGACATACTACCCCAAATTATGGAACCTTTGCATATTGAATATTTTAAGCTGAAGGAGTTTGAGAAAACATCAAAAGTAGAAATATCTATCTGAAATACCCCCCTCCCAATCCTTTTCCTCTGAAAAAGGTCATAAAGCCCTTTTATGAGAGGTCCCCTCTCCCTATACCCAGAGGAAAGAAGTTTCTTTATTTCTGAAGACAAAGGGATACCAAGAAAAATCCAAACAAACAGGCCTGCTAAATTTTCCTGAGTCTATTTCATTTACTTATGATCCTTAACCTATCATATTCCTTCATGACTATTTCTTCTTCATTAAATTAAACCTAGCATAAAAATACTCAGCTGTCCTCGTTTCCCCACATCTTCACTTCATTCTGAAGGCTCTCATGTCATATAAAACATAAATAAATCTGTAAGTTATTCTCCTGTTAATCTGTCTTTGTCAGTTTAATTTTCAGACCCAGCCAGGGACCTTCAGAGGGTCAAGCCAAACGTTTTCCTCCCTTGTACCTGGAATAATACTCTTATCTAATAATCTAGACACCTGCTCTAATTCTGCCTTCTAGGTACACTTGGCACCTCCTTCTTCCAGAATTCCAGATTAATTGTGTTTGATTTTGAGTTTTACAAACCCTAGATAACTAGGCCACACACTATGATGTTCCTGGGCTCCCCCGGCACAAAAGAATCCTTTATATTGCTAAGAAACCATTTGCCTTTTATATTGGTCAGAGCTTAATTTCCTTTTTATTTTTTCTGTCTCTAATGGTCATAACCCTCAGATCAATTACTTATTTAAATTTAATAAAAAGTACTAAATCACTCAATTTTTCCTTTTATATTTACCACTTTATTCAACTTCCAACTTGAGCTACAAACTCTGTCCTTTTTTTTTTAAGATTTTATTTATTCATTTGAGACACAGATACAGAGAGAGAGAGAGCATGAGCAGGGAGAGTGGCAGAGAGAGAAGGAGAAGCAGGCTCCCTCCTGAGCCAGGAGCCCGATGTGGGGCTTGATGTGGGGCTTGATGTGGGGCTCGATCCCAGGACCCTGGGATCATGACCTGAGCTGAAGGCAGATGCTTAACCATCTGAGCCACCCAGGCGCCCCAAACTCTGTCCTTATAAAATGAATCTAATCAGTTGAGTGAAGAGAGAATGTGACAGAAAATTCATGTCCCAATGGACTTGTCTCTCTTCAACTCCCAGCAACAAACACAGAAGTTTTTGTCTTTTCACCAGTACCATAATTATTATAATTGGGAAAATGATAATAAAAATTAAGAGCATGTATTTAAAAATTCTTCATAATATTTTAACAGCACTCTATTCGTTTCAAAGCACTTTCTTGTCTATTTCTCACTTCTTTCTCACAGGAAGCTGTATGGTAGGTGGGGGAGGTGTTATTACCCTTGAGGGAAGTACCAGGAGGAGTAACAGGGAATTAGATATGTCTCAGACATAACACAGTGTTCTGCTAAGCAAGCTCAGAGGGCTACATGAAATCACCAAAGATTTGCTTTCTGGCCTCTTAGGAAAAGAAAAATAAATGGAGTGTGAAAAGGGAAAATTCTATTTGTGGACTAGGAATCAGGAGACTTAGGATCTGTGCAGCCATTTCAGATGTGACTCAAATAAGTCACTTAACTTTTTAATTTATACATCTGTAATAAGATGATGATGGTGATTATATTGCCTGCCACACAGGATATGTGGAAAGTGCTCTGAAAGCCAATACAGTTCTCCCCTTCCCCTCAAAAGTCCAGATTTGTAGCATTTGCTAATTCCCATAATGTAAATAACACCAGTTCATATAAATGGTTGAAATATAATAATAATAATAAGGCAGTGATGATTTTTGAGTATTTATTACATCTGTTTCTAATTTTTTAAAAAAAATGTTTTAAGAGCAGTATTAAATTTACCACACAATTGAGAGAAATGTACAAAGATTTTTCTGCTACACATATACATAGCCTCCCTCATTATCATTCCTCACCAGAATGCTACATTTTGTTGCCAAGGATGAACCTATATTGACACATCATAGTCACCCAAAGTCCATAGTACCTTAGGGTTCACTCTTGCTGTTGTACACTCTATGGGTTGAACAAATGTATAACGATATGTTTCTATCATTATGGTATCATACAGAGTATTTTCACTGTTCTCAAAATCCTCTGTGCTCCCTCTCTCCTCTCTAACCCTTGGAAACCACTGATCTTTTTACGGTCTCCATGGTTTTGCCTTCTCCAGAATGTCATAGAGTTGGAATCATACGGTATATAGTATTTTCAGATTGGCTTCTCTTCTTTCACTCAGTGATACACATTTAAGATTCCTCCATGTCTCTTTATTTTTAGTGCTGAATCATGCTCTCTTGTCTGGATGTAATGCAGTTTATTTAGCCATTCACCTACTGAAGGACACCTTAGTTGCTTCCAAGTTTTGACAATTATGAATAAAACTGCTATAAATATCCATGTACAGATTTTTGTGTGGACATAAGTTTTCAACTCCATTGGGTAAATACTAAGGAGTGTGACTACTAGATTTTATGGTAAGAGTATGTTTAGTTTTGTCAGAAACCATCAGACTGTTTTCTAAGTGGCTGAACCATTATGCCTTCCCGCCAGCAAAAAGAATTCCTTTTGCTCCATATCCTCACCAGCATTTGGTGTTGTGTTCTAATATATTTTTATTATAAATTTTTATAATTTAATTTTTAATATAGTTTTTTTTAAGATTTCATTTGTTTATTTGAGAGAGAGAGCACGAATGGTGGGGAGGGGCAGAGGGAGAGGGAGAAGCAGACTCCCCCGCTGAGCAGGGAGCCCAACATGGGGCTCGATCTCAGGACCCCAGGATCATGATCCGAGCCGAAGGCTTAACCGATTGAGCCACCCAGGTGCCCCTAATTAAATGTTTAATAATGACAAATTTAACCACCAGCTAGCACAATTCCTGAAAAATTAACAACTGGCTCTCATATGCCAGTAGTCGCAGCCCTACCCCACCCCTTCCAGAAGACCACGATGGCCTTTGCTTTTCTCTGGGCCTGATGAGAGAACCAATCTGTCTTGAGTCTGAGTTCTTTACCTTCCTAGAAGTTCCTTTCCCAAGCCTGTTTCCTCAAGTGAAGCTATGGTCTTTACATTTTCATTCTGACTGGCTCTGTAGCCTCTGCCATGAACTCTTGGGATTTCTGTCCACTCCTCAGGATACACAGAGGCAGTCAGTCTCCCCAGATCATCGATACCTTCTTCTCTTCAATTCAATCATGAATAAACCTGAGCTTAGGTGACCTGTTGAAAAATCTCATGACTTTTTAGTGAGAGAGGTGGGGCCACATTTAATCTGGCTGACTCCCACATCCTTAGGCCCGAGATTGCAGCCTTCTGCTAAGGTGACAAGAGCCAGAGCCCAGTGGGAGAATGAAACAGAGCTCCTTCTGTCACCTCTTTCTAA
The DNA here is from genome assembly GCF_037043125.1 of Eumetopias jubatus. NCBI lineage: Eukaryota > Metazoa > Chordata > Mammalia > Carnivora > Otariidae > Eumetopias > Eumetopias jubatus. The sequence goes on along the minus strand of NW_028274809.1, from coordinate 99,166,181 downwards.
TCTGTGGCCTTGTTTTCCTCAAGGTGTGTACTTTAACACCATTTTGGAGTTTTTCCCAGCCTCCTGATATCTTTCAGGGTCAAGAGTGTCCCTTTTTGAGGTGAATAATCCATGATAATGAATATTGATTTCCAGTAAGTTAGACCAAGATGAAGTGTGTTGCTATAGATTAGCCATATGTGTCCCTTAATAGCTCGAGAAAAGGCTCCAGAGCATCTAATAAATAAGCACCAGAGAGAAATAAAAACGGTGTTGTGTTGCTAGGATACCTGGCTAGGCACTTGCTTTATTATCAAGTCAATAAGTGTAAAACAAACAATGACAATTGCTACCTCAAAAAAATACAAAATGCTTGCTAGAAAGTAACAGAAAGAAAAAAACAGATGATCTCCGGAGAAAGGAGACCTTGTTTTTTGCCATACATTAAGTTTGAAGAAATGTTTATCCTTTCTCCCCAGTCTCTCAGAGGCTTGAAAAACCAGCCAAAGCAGTCATGACAAGGTGTAATTACAGCAGTAAATACAACATTATATACAATTGTTCTAGTGTTGCTTCCTTGTTCTCTGTGTCTAATCAAGGGAAAAAAGAAGGCTTTTCCATGGCAATGATCCACTAAGTACTACCAGGGTTCATTTAGGTTGTGTCTACACAGGCTGGGGCCACTGATCAATTCAGTCAACTCAACAGAAGAACGAGAATCATTAAAACTACTTTTGGAGCCTAGTAAATAAAACTGTTTGGCTTCCCTGTCTGTCTCACTGAATTTTAATCACCTAACCAAGTGAAAATATTTTAAAATTGGCTTTCCTTGCCCCAAATTATGGCTGGCAGAATAAAGGTTACCATGTCATACTAGTAAAGCCTTCCTGACAAAGTGTTCCTGGCAGACTGACTAGTCAGTTAACGCAATCTTGGCACTAACATCTAGGGACCAGAGTCAGCTAAGTATGAATTAGATGGCAGCCAAAAACAAACAATAAACAAACAAATAAGCAAACACAGTATTGGGAAAGACTCCTAGAAAACCTCCACGAGAGTGGTCAGAGTAAAATTAAAACTGGAAAGCCGGGCGCCTGGGTGGCTCAGTTGGTTGAGCGACTGCCTTCGGCTCAGGTCATGATCCTGGAGTCCTGGGATCGAGTCCCACATCGGGCTCCCTGCTCAGCGGGGAGTCTGCTTCTCCCTCTGACCCTCTTGCCTCTCGTGCTCTCTATCTCTCATTCTCTCTCTCTCAAATAAATAAATAAAATCTTAAAAAAAACAAAACAAAACTGGAAAGCCAAATATATTATTGAGTCTAAGAGCTGATTCCAGGGGCTTGCAACATGTGATTTAGCTCAAAGGCCCACACCTGGTCAATAGAGACGTTGAAGTAGAGGTGAAATTCGACCAAAGAGTGAACAATGGAACACCATCCTTTTTCTCTACACACTAACGGACACACACATTTTCCTCTCACAAAATTCTAGTGCTTTGATTTGTACCTCAGTGAACTAGATTTAAAAATAAAATGGAAAACAGAAAGTCTAACAGAGAAGGCAAACTTAGCACAGGATATATATCAAATGGCAGGTAATTCATGCAAACACTAAATTGAGAGAAAGGCAAGATCACTTAGGGCCAGTACTGACAGGCTTCCTAGGAAGTCACATCTTAGCTTTTTTTTTTCTTTCTTTCTTTGCACAGATAAGAATTTAGATCTGTGAAGAGAGGGATGGAGTACTTTCCAGAAATGTCCGTTTTAAACCACTGCTTTGCTGTGGTAGAGGTAAGTTTTGTTTTGTTTTTTTCTTTTTTTTTTTATTTCTAAGAGTGGCTACGATCTTTTTTCTCACAAACACAAATGCCGACCAAACCCTAAACAGTTCACATTTGTCTCACTACTTACCCCCTGAGACCTCCATCTTGATTTGAAGGGATGGTAATGAATGCTGAGAGGAAGATTCTACTGCCAAACTCCCTCGGGCTTGCTCTTGCCAGCTGAATTATTAGCTTAGAGAAGGCCACGGAATTAGTTTTTTTCTTCTGCATTAATTCAGAGAGAGCAAAATTTATTCTACATGCCTGTCAGCCATGATTTTTTTTCCCCCGGATTGACCTAATAATATCAGTGTTTAGCTATTCTTTCTGTCTTCACAAAATATCAGGCACTTGGAAGATACACATTTTTACAAAAGAATATGTGACAAGCTATGAGATGATGATACAAATGACAGGTGAGAGTTGAAGTATCTTCCAACTTCTAAATCCTGATCTCTCTCAAGTGTGCCTCTGAAATGTAGTTCTTATGTGAGAGGGGTTCTGGCCCATATCCCATCATGGTAATGTTGACGTGGCCCCTAGCCCAGGTATATAGGATCAATAATGTTTTATCTTCCTTGGCTTCTGCTGTAGGAGGAAGCATTAATATCTTCTTTAATTAAAGTTAATTCCTGTCCATAAACTGAGTGAAAGCACGTTGCTGTAATGCTCTCCAGTCTTCTTTATTTTTTAAGATTTATTTATTTATTTGAGAGAGAGCACGAGCAGGGGGAGGGGCAGAGGGAGAGGGAGAGAAGCAGACTGCCTACTGAACATGGAGCCTGATGCAGGGCTCAGTCCCAGGACCCTGAGCTCATGACCTGAGCCAAAATCAAGAGTCGGATACTTAACCAACTGAGCCACCCAGACACCCGGCCAATCTTCTTTCTCCTTCTGCGTAATTTCCTCTTTTCCCCTTACTCTCAGCTTCGCTGCCCTCACAACGTAGAGAGTGGTAGTTAAGGGTAGGGGAGATTCAGGTACTCTCTGTATCCTGTAGCATTCCTCTAAGACTCCTTTATTCCCAGTAATAATGTGCCTTTCCAGGGGCAAATATTGCTACTTTGATGTGTCCTGCCCCAAATCTTTTGCCTATACAATCTAGTTATCATACCATCCTGTGAAGGTTGAGGGTTTGCAAATGTGAGACATCTCAATTTATGTTCCATAGGATGAAAACAGATGCAGCTCAGCCTCTTATTGCCTTGTTTATAGACTCATGAGCCCCACAAATGCCCACCGGTGGAAGCTGTGCTCTGAGGCCTTCCTGATCAGAGCCTTATGGTATTAACTATATTAAACTCTGTGAAAAAATTCTAGAAGCTCAAATATGTATATATATATATTAGTAACAGTTTTATTGAGATATGTCACATAACATAACAATCCATCCAACTGTTCAATTCAATAGTTTTTAAGATATTCACAGAGTTGTGCAGCTTATCCTCAGATGTAGGAAGAGTTCTCTGTCCTTCCTTTATTTGCCTAAAGCCAGGCATAAGTTTCTTTTTATGAAGGTGGCATAAATTTCCTTTGTGAAGCTGTCCCCTGCTGCTACAGCAGGGAGAGCAGAATGACTCATCGCCAAAGACAGTGATTCAGCACCAAGATGAGCCTGCATACACGAACCCCACTGAAATAACCCTTATCTTCCATTAGTTTCTCCCATGTGTTTACTAATCACCTCCCCACATTTATCCTGCCTCAAAGCCCAAGCCCTCTTTCCTTTGTTAAAAACTACATCTTTGACCTTCACTTCTTTTCTCTGACTGTCCATGCACATAAAATATTAGTAAAATCGTATGTCTTTTCTTTTGTTTTTCTGTCTCTCATGAGTCTATCTCACAGGTCTCCAGACACTAAGCCTAGAGGGAGAGAGGAAAAGATTTTTCCTCCCTAATACCTAGAAGTGGAATTGCTGGATCATAATACTGTTTTCCATAGCAGCTTCACCATTTTACATTCATAAGAATTCCAATTTCTCCACATGTTCACCAACACGTGTTATTTTCTGTTTTGTTTTGTTTTCTGGCAGCCATCCTGATAGTTGTGAGAAAGTACCTCATTGTAATTTTGATTTTTATTTGATTTTATTTGTTTTGAGCAACTTTACAAGTGCTTATTGGTCCTTTGTATACATTCTTTGGAGAAAAAGGTATTCAAATCCTGTCCTTTTTTTAAAAATTTGACTTATGGTTGAGTTGTGGGAGTTCTTTAAATATTCTGATCTGATATATAATTATGATTTTATTAGATATATGATTTGCAAACATCATCTCCTATTCTGTGGTTGGCTTTTCATTCTGTTGATTGTGTCCCTTGATGCAGAAATCAAATTTAGGGGCACCTGGGTGGCTCAGTCGGTTAAGCGTCTGCCTTCGGCTCAGGTCATGATCCCAGGGTTCTGGGATCAAGCCCCGCATCGGGCTCCTTGCTCAGCGGGGAGCCTGCTTCATTCACTCTCTCCCTCTGCCACTCCCAACTGCTCATGCTGCCTTTCGCAAATAAATAAATAAAATCGTTTCTAAAAAATCAAATTTGTTATTTATTTATTCATTCATTTATTTTTAAAGATTATTTATTTGAGAGAGAACATGAGTGGGAGGGGCAGAGAGAGAGGGAGAGAGAATCCCAAGCAGACTCCCAACTGAGCATGGAGTCTGATGTGGGGCTCAATTCCAACACCCTGAGATCGTGACCTGAGCCAAAACCAAGAGTTGGATGCTTAACTGATTGTGTCACCCAGGCACCCCTCACATTTATTTTTTAAAAATTGTCTGGATAACGTGGATAAACACTTTCATTTCATGATAAATATTGTTCAGCAATACCCACCAGAGAGTTGGGGCACTTCCCTTAATTTTAGTACTTTAGGTGGTACCCTGAGGGAAATGGGCCTTTGTCATCACCTGCCCCACATGCTAGCCCTGCCCAGTTTGTGTTGTGGGACGAGAATCCTGCTGATTGACTCCTAATTTGAGACTTTTTTTCGATACGTGAAGGCAGTCTCTCTGAGGCTGAGGCCCTCATTAGTTCCTTGGCACTTACTCTAGAGGGACTATGCTTTCAGATGCTCCTTTGTCAGGTTGGTTCGACTGCGACTTTCTTGTGACTTTTGCTTTGGACACTGATTATGCATTGTTTAATTTATGTGTCCTGACTGTACAACAGATTATACCTGACACTGTATCTGCTGCTTGTCTCACATCTGTCTGATATATTAAAGTCTACACTGGGCTTCAGAGTTCTGCTTAGGAATATTTCCTCATGCATAAATGAGAATCATAGTAATAATGCTTTTTTCTTGGAGTCTAGTTGTTATTAAAATTCATGGATTTAATATATGTAAAGCATTTAGTGACTTCCTGTTGAAAAGCATAAATGTTTACTACATAAATTGCTGCTGATGCTTCTAAAACACAATCCATGTTATATCCCCCCCCCCCCAAATTAGCTGCTTCTTGGAGGGCTGCATCACTAATTAGTTATCTCTTGTATGCCCAGTGTGACTGTTTTGCATCTTCATTGGCCTTGGGCTGCCAAGCTCTGGTGCTAGTCTTTTTATTACTTAAAAAAAAGAATAAAAAAAAAATAACACCACAAACCAAGAACTCCCACTTGATCCACTGTTTGTTGTATGTATAATTTATTTCCCATTGGATGCAATCTTAATTGATATAAGAAACAAACTGAAAATTCAATAATATATGGGTGTCTATACCAAATGTAGAACTTCTGTAACAAATGGATTATAGAAAGCAGCTTAGTCTACAAGATCTGGGGCAGCCTCTTAAATCCAACTTCTGCCCATAATTAAGGATATATGGGTCTATGCTGATGTCTTTGGTTCGATTTATCCACCCAGAGGAAAGTGAACACATGGAACAGAGCAAACCAATGCCTACATTCTACTAATAGGGGATTAGTGGCTTAGTCTCCTTATCAATAAGAGGAAGAACAAGCCTGGATAAACCCAAGCTGCTTAGCTAAGAGAAGGTAAGAGGGAAAAGGGGATTCTCCCTAAAACCGGAACTTAGTCATTGTCTGTTTACATAATATCCTAAGATTTGAAAAATATGATTCCACAACCCCTCCATCTTTAGAGAGGCCCTAGTCCAGAAGGTGGCTAAAATTACAGAATGTGGACAGAAATTTCTTGCCTCCATGGACAGAATTAAACTCTCCACTGCCACCCTCCACAAAACAACAATATCAACAATAAATATCAGTTGAAAAGGCAGATCTTTCCATTCTTCAAAAAAAAAAAAAAAACAAGAGTGAAAAAGCCAACAATGGGGAAGAAAAGAAATTTAGTGAATATCACAATTCTTTAGAGTCCAGTAGGCATCATAACAACACTTCAAATCACATTCAGTCTTTTCGCTTTTTTAAGCATAAAGTTTCCCTAACATTGTTCAACTCAAAGTGGCTTCTTTATCAATCCACTTTTTGCCTCTTGTACTTATCTCTCAAGGCTATCACAATGTAGAGAAACTATACTTTCCTATATATTACATTCAGCTGTGGCCCCCAAAATGGGACAGGGACATATTTGGATTGTCCCCTGTGGTGCATGATTCATATTTGAAAGTCAGACCAAATTCAATGCCAGTTTCTCATAGTACAAGTGAGTAAATTGGAAAAGTGTGTTTCATTATTCAGCTTTAATTTTATGATCCCACTCAATGCAGATTTTGGGCTCTGACAGGAATTAACAATTTTTTTTCTGTTGGGTCAACAATTATGAAATATATCTAAGTAATTGTTATTTTTTTATAATTTGAGGAAGCAGTTGGTGAGAGAAGAGACAACTAAGGGAGGAGATGGCTGCTAGCTACCAAAGCTTCTAGAACATATCTGAGTTCTCAAGCTGTTTGCAGTTGTGAAACTGAAAGCATAGTTTACTTCCTACCCCGCATCCATTTGTCTCCCCAGACGCCATTTATACCATCTGTCTTCAACATATAATCAGAGTGTTTCAGTTTTTTTTTCCTCTCCAGTGCCATTACACAGTAGAGCGGTCATTTTATAATGGAAGGTCACTGGGAAAAAAGACTGTAGTATGTCAATCACCAAGGCCTCTGAAATCCCAGTGCTGAATATATTCCCGGTGACTGTGTCCTTCCCACGGGCTGAGCACCACTACCTGTCCTCCTTATAATTGAGCTAATGGAAAGAATCCCAGTTTTTTGAAAAGGACTTGGTGGCACTGATACTTACAGAAATCATTTTGGAAGAGCTGGTATTATTTAAAAAAAAAAATTATGTCCATCAGAGATTCTTTAAAACCCTGACAACTCCTGAGGCAAACAAACAAACTCATGCAGTGGACCTTTGTTTGCCAACTCTTTTCCCTAAATTAATCAGGCAGTGTAGACTTCAGCCTTGAGAAAGCTTGAATAGATGTCAAGACACTCACTTTGCTTAAATAATCTCTATAGCGTCTTTCAACTTTGGAGGTGTGTCTGCGGTAACTTTTCTTGCAAAGAAGTAATAAAGAACAAAAAATAAGTGATCAGCAAAAGAATAAATACAAATACTTTTTTCAATCTTACTAGTGATAAAAAAAACAATGGAAAGTAAACAAAGATGTCAGTGTCTGACTATTAAACTGCAAAGACTTTAAAATCGTAATACCTACTAATTGAGGTCTAGAGAAATACTCTCATGCACCTCTGTAGTAGTGTATTTACAAGATCTTTTGACAACCACTATCAACCACACTTTAAAGAATTTGTAATATTGATTTAGTGATTCCACATATATTAATTTATCCTAAGGAGCTCAGTGAAGGTACAAAATCTGTATATAATTTATGTTTTTAATAATATAAAAAATAAGCTTTACATGTCTTGATATATGGAACCTATTATATAAGCTATGGTCCTCTTATACAATGAACCACAATGTTCTTGCCTTAGTCTGCTCAGGCTGCCACAGCAAAATACCAGACTGGGTGGCTTAAACAACACAAATTTATTTCCTCTCAGTTATGAAGGCCAGAAAGTCCAAAACCAAGGTGCTGAAAATTTTGGTTCCTGGCAAGGGCTTCCTTCTCAGCTTGTAGATGGCTAGCTTCTCACTGTGTCCTAAATGGCCTTTCCACAGTGAGTATACTTGTGGAGAGAGATAATACCATGTTTTTTTCTTTCTGAAAGACCATCAGCCCCATAGTATTAAAATCCCACCATGGGGCAGAGCAAGATGGCAGAAGAGTAGCAGACCTGGATTTCGTCTGGTCTCAGGAATTCAGCTGAATAGGGATCAAACCATTCTGAACACCTATGAACTCAACAGGAGACCGAAGAGAAGAATAGCAACAACTCTCTGAACAGAGAAGCGACCACTTACTGGAAGGTAGGACGTGCGGAGAAGTGAATCCGAGGCGATATTCGGGAGGATAGACGGCGGGGGAGGGGGCCTCCGTCGGCCGCTTCTGGCAAGTGATAGAGCCGCGGAGCACAAAATCGGAACTTTTAGAAGTCGGCTCCGCTGAGGGACATCGCTCCAGTGGCTAAGCGGGGGGTGGAACCCTTGTGGGACAGTGTGGTCTCAGGACCCTCAGGGTCACAGAAAGACCGGGGGTGCCTGAGTGCAGCAGAGCTCCCAGGTATTGGAGCGGGGAAGCCGGCTGCAGAGACGGAGCCGAGGTGCGGGCTCCCAGCTCGGGGTTGCCATAAACTGTGATCCCGGTGACAGAGTCGGGCCACTGCTCCTCCAGCAGGGACCCAACGAGCAGCAGATCCGGGGAGACTCCTCTTCCTCCCCCAGGAGGAGCGGCGCGGGAGTGCACTACAGGGATCTGCTGGGTTTGGAGACGCCCCATGGGGTCGGGTGCCAGAGATAGAAATGCTCAGTCACAGGCCGGGTGAGCACAGAGTGCAGCCGGGAGACCGGGGAGACGGGAGTGATTGACTGCTTTTCTCTTGGGGAGCACTGAAGAGCAGGGCCCCGAGTTCTCGGCTCCTCCAGGCGGAGATTGGGAGGCTGTCATTTTCACTCTCATCCTCCAAACTTGTACGGAAAGCTTGCAGGGAACAAAAGCTCCCAAGAGAAAACCCCAGCAGGTTCCTTAGCCCAGATCGACAAGGGCAGGGCAATTCTGCCTCTGGCAAAGACATTTGGGAACCCCGGCAACAGGCCCCTCCCCCAGAAGATCAGCACGAACAGCCAGCCAAGACCAAGTTTACTGATCAAGGAGAACGGGAGAACTCCAGCGCTAGGGGAATACTGCACATAGAATTCATGGCTTTTTTACCATGATTCATTAGTTTTTCAAAGTTAATTTTTTATCTTTTTTTAAAATTTTTCCTTTTCCCTTTTTCAACCAACATCTTATCAATCCCTTAAAAAAAAAACATTTTTATTTTTCATTTTTAGAGTCATATTCTATCCCTTCATAGTGGATACCCTTATTTTTGGCATATATATATATAAGTTGTTCTCTCTTCCTAAAATGTTGAGATACAGTTTCTTCTAACAGATCAAAATATACCCTAAATCACTAGTGTATGGCTTTGTTCTAGTCTCCTGCCTAATCACATTCTCTCCCCCTTTTTTTTTAATCTTCTTTCTTTTTTCAAACAACTTCTTATCTTATCAATTCCTTTTATAAAATCTTTTATAATTTTTATCTTTACAGTGATATTCCATCCCTTCATTGTATCAACCCTTATTTTGTACATATGTAAGTCTTTCTTTAAAATTTTAGGAGGCACTTTCTTCTAACAGACCAAAATACACCCAGAATCTAGTGTGTGGCACTGATCTATGCACTAGCCTGATCATATTTGATCATACTCTGTTTTTTTTTTGGTTTTGTTCTGTTTTTGTTTGTTTTTATCTTTTTTATTTTCTTTTTCTTTTTTCCTCTTTCTTTTTTCTTTCTTTCCCTTTCTTTTCCCCTGGTTTCAGGTCTTTTCTGATTTGTTTAGAGTATATTTGCTGGGACGTTGTTAACCTGTTAGCATTTTGTTCTCTCATTCATCTATTCCCCTCTGCACAAAATGACAAGATGAAAAAGATCACCTCAGCAAAAAGAATAAGAGGTAGTACTGTCTGCCAGGGACCTACTCAATACAGACATTAGTATGATGTTGGACCTAGAGTTCAGAATCATGATCTTAAAGATACTAGCTGGGCTTGAAAAAAGCATGGAAGTTATTAGAGAAACCCTTCCTGGAGAAATAAAAGAACTAAAATCTAAACAAATCAAAATCAAAAGGCTATTAATGAAGTGCAATAAAAAATGGGGGCATTAACTGCTAGGATAAATGAGGCAGAAGAGAGAATCAGCGATATAGAAGACAAAATGATGGAAAATACAGAAGCTGAGAAAAAGATAAACAACTACTGGATCACGAGGGCAGAATTCGAGAGATAAGTGATACCATGAGATGAAACAACATTAGAATAATTGGGATCCCAGAAGAAGAAGAAAGAGAGAGGCAGAAGGTATATTAGAGCAAATTATAGCAGAGAACTTCCCTAATGTGAGGAAGGAAACAGGCATCAAAATCCAGGAGACACAGAGAACCCCTCTCAAAATCAATAAAAAAAGGTCAACACCCTGACATCTAATAGTAAAACTTACAAGTCTCAGAAACAAAGAGAAAATCTTGAAAGCAGCTCGGGAGAAGAGATAGGTAACGTATAATGGCAGAAATATTAGATTGGCAACAGACCTATCCACAGAGACCTGGCAGGCCAGAAAGGACTGGCATGATATCTTCAGAGCACTAAACGAGAAAAATATGCAGCCAAGAATACTATACCCAGCTAGGCTGTCATTGAAAATTGAAGGAGAGATAAAAAGCTTCCAGGACAAACAAAAACTAAAGGAATTTGCAGACACGAAACCAGCCCTCCATGAAATATTGAAAGGGGTCCTCTAAGCAAAGAGAGAGCCTAAAAGCAGCATAGACCAGAAAGGAATACAGAAAATATATAGTAACAGTCACCTTACAGGCAATATAATGGCACTAAATTCATATCTTTCAATAGTTACCCTGAATGTAAATGGGCTAAATGCCCCAATCAAAAGACACAGGCTATCAGATTGGATTAAAAAACAAGATCCATCAATATGCTCTCTGCAAGAGACTCATTTTAGACCTAAAGTCACCCCCACATTGAAAGTGAGGGGGTGGAAAACCATTTACCATGCTAATGGACACCAAAAAAAAGCTGGGGTGGCAATCCTTATATCAGACAAATTACATTTTAAACCAAAGACTGTAATAAGAGATGAGGAAGGACACTATATCCTACTTAAAGGGTGTATCAATGAAAAGATCTAACAATTGTAAATATCCATGCCTTGAACATGGGAGCAGCCAATTATACAAGGCAATTAATAACAAAAGCAAAGAAACACATTGACAACAATACAATAATAGTGGGGGACTTTAACACCCCCCTGACTGAAATGGACAGATCATCTAAGCAAAAGATCAACAAGGAAATAAAGACTTTAAATGACACACTGGACCAAATGTACTTCACAGACATATTCAGAACATTCCATCCCAAAGCAATGGAATACACATTCTTCTCTAGTGCCCATGGAACATTCTCTGGAATTGATCACATCCTAGGTCATAAATCAGGTCTCAAACGAAACCAAAAGATTGGGATTATTCCCTGCATATTATCAGACCACAGTGCTTTGAAACTAGAACTCAATCACAGCAGGAAAGTTGGAAAGAACTCAAATACATGGAGACTAAAGAGCATCCTACTAAAGAATGAATGGGTCAACCAGGATATTAAAGAAGAATTAAAAAAATTCATGGAAACGAATGAAAATGAAAACACAACTGTTCAAAATCTTTGGGATACAGCAAAGGCAGTCCTGAGAGGAAAGTATATAGCAATACAAGCCTTTCTCAAGAAACAAGAAAGGTCTCAAATATACAACCTAACCCACACCTAAAGGAGCTAGAGAAAAAACAGCAAATAAAGCCTAAACCCAGCAGGAGAAGGGAAATCATAAAGATCAGAGCAGAAATCAATGAACTAGAAACCAAAAGAACAGTAGAACAGATCAACGAAACTAGGAGCTGGTTCTTTGAAAGAATTAACAAGATTGATAAACCCCTGGCCAGACTGATCAAAAAGAAAAGAGAAATGACCCAAATCAACAAAATCATGAATGAAAGAGGAGAGATCACAACCAACACCAAAGACATACGAACAATTATAAGAACATATTATGAGGAACTCTATGCCAGCAAATTAGATAACCTGGAAGAAATGGGTGCATTCCTAGAGATATATCAACTACCAAAACTGAACCAGGAAGTAATAGAAAACCTGAACAGACCTATAACCACTAAGGAAATTGAAGCAGTCATCAAAAATCTCCCAAGAAACAAAAGCCCAGGGCCAGATGGCTTCCCAGGGGAATTCTACCAAACATTTAAAGAAGAATTAAGGCCTATTTTCCTGAAACTGTTCCAAAAAAATAGAAATGGAAGGAAAACTTCCAAACTCATTTTATGAGGCCACCATTACCTTGATCCCAAAACCAGACAAAGACCCCATCAAAAAGGAGAATTACAGACCAATATCCCTGATGTACATGGATGCAAAAATTCTCACCAAAATACTAGCCAATAGGATCCAACAGTACATTAAAAGGATTTTTCACCATGACCAAGTGGGATTTATCCCTGGGTTGCAGATTGGTTCAATATCCACAAATCAATCAACGTGATACAATATATTAACAAAAGAAAGAACAAGAATAGATGCAGAAAAAGCATTTGACAAAGTACAGCATCCTTTCTTGATCAAAACTCTTCAGAGTATAGGGATAGAGGGTTCATACCTCAATATCATAAAAGCCATCTATGAAAAACCTACAGCAAATAAACTTCTCAATGGGGAAAAGCTGAGAGCTTTCCCTCTAAAGTCAGGAACACGGCAGGGATGTCCACTATCACCACTGCTATTCAACATAGTATTAGAAGTCCTAGCCACAACAATCAGACAACAAAAAGAAATCAAAGGCATCCAAATCGGCAAAGAGGAAGTCAAACTTTCACTCTTTGCAGATGATAGGATACTGTATGTGGAAAACCCAAAAGACTCCACCCCAAAACTGCTAGAACTCATACAGGAATTCAGTAAAGTGGCAGGATATAAAACCAATGCACAGAAATCAGTGGCATTCGTATACACCAACAACAAGACAGAAGAGAGACAAATCAAGGAGTCGAACCCATTTACAGTTGCACCCAAAACCATAAGATACCTAGGAATAAATCTAACCAAAGAGGCAAAGGATCTGTACTCAGAAAACTATAAAATACTCATAAAAGAAATTGAGGAAGACACGAAGAAATGGAAAAATGTCCCATGCTCATGGATTGGAAGAACAAACATTTTGAAGATGTCAATGCTACCTAGAGCAATCTACACATTCAATGCAATCCCCATCAAAATACCATCCACTTTTTTCAAAGAAATGGAACAAAGAATCCTAAAATTTGTATGGAACCAGAAGAGACCCCGAATAGCCAGAGGAATCTTGAAAAAGAAAAGCAAAACTGGCGGCATCACAATTCCGGTCTTCCAGCTCTATTACAAAGCTGTCTTCATTAAGAAAGTATGGTACTGGCACAAAAACAGACACATAGATTAATGGAACAGAATTGAGAGCCCAGAAATGGACCCTCAACTCTATGGTCACCTAATCTTTGACAAAGCAGGAAAGAATATCCAATGGCAAAAAGACAGTCTCTTCAACAAATGGTGTTGGGAAAATTGGACAGCCACATGCAGAAGAATGAAACTGGACCATTTCCTTACACCACACACAAAAATAGTCTCAAAATGGTTGAAAGACCTAAACACGAGACAGGAATCCATCAAAATCCTAAAGGAGAACACAGGCAGCAACCTCTTCCACCTCAGTCACAACAACTTCTTCCTAGAAACATTGCCAAAGGCAATGGAAGCAAGGGTGAAAATGAACTATTGGGATTTCATCAAGATAAAAAGCTTTTCACAGCAAAAGAAACAGTCCACAAAACCAAAAGACAACCGACAGAATGGGAGAAAATATTTGCAAATGACATATCAGATAAAGGGCTAGTATCCAAAATCCATAAAGAACTTTTCAAACTGAACACCCAAAGAACAAATAATCCAATCAAGAAATGGGCAGAAGACATGAATAGACATTTTTCAAAAAAAGACATCCAAATGGCCAACAGACACATGAAAAATTGCTCAACATCGTTCGGAATCAGGGAAATCCAAATCAAAACCTCAATGAGATACCACCTCACACCAGTCAGATTGGCTAAAATTAACAAGTCAGGAAACGACAGATGTTGGCAAGGATGTGGAGAAAGGGGAACCCTCCTGCACTGTTAGTGGGAATGCAAGCTGGTGCAACCACTCTGGAAAACAGTATGGAGGTTCCTCAAACAGTTGAAAATAGAGCTACCATACGATCCAGGAATTGCACTACTGGGTATTTACCACAAAGATACAAATGTAGGGATCCGAAGGTGTACATGCACCCCAATGTTTATAGCAGCAACGTCCACATAGCCAAACTGTGGAAAGAGCGAAGATGTCATCGACAGATGAATGGCTAAAGAAGATGTGGTATATATGCACAATGGAATATATGCAGCCATCAAAAGGAATGAGATCTTGCCATTTGCAATGACATGGATGGAACTGGAGGGTGTTATGCTGAGTGAAATAAGTCAATCAGAGAAAGACCTGTATCATATGACCTCACTGATATGAGGAATTCTTAATCTCAGGAAACAAACTGAGGGTTGCTGGAGTGGTGGGGGGTGGGAGGGATGGGGTGGCTGGGTGATAGACATTGGGGAGGGCATGTGTTATGGGGAGCGCTGTGAATTGTGCAAGACTGTTGAATCACAGATCTGTACCTCTGAAACAAATAATGCAATATATATTAAGAAAAAAAAAAAGAAGAAGATAGAAGGAGGGGAAGAATGAAGGGGGGGGAATCGGAGGGGGAGACCAGCCATGAGAGACGATGGACTCTGAAAAAAAAACTGAGGGTTCTAGAGGGGAGGGGGTGGGGGGATGGGTTAGCCTGGTGATGGGTATTAAAAAGGGCACGTTCTGCGTGGAGCACTGGGTGTTATGCACAAACAATGAGTCATGGAACACTACATCCAAAACTAATGATGTAATGTACAGTGATTAACATAACAATAAAAAATTAAAAAAAAAATCCCACCATTATAACATTATTTAATTTTAATTACCAAAGACCTTATCTCAAAATATAGACACATTGGATGTTAAGGCTTCAATATAGGAATTTGGGGACTGGGGGTCACAATGCAGTCCTTAGCAGTGTTCATGAGAAACAGACACAAACTGATTAGTGAAAAACTAATGAAAAGTAGTCATGTCCAAAGGGGATGAAAATTGTGTATCAGGCAGTGAGGAGAATGCAAATAAATCTTAGATGTTGTAAAGGTGGTGGCTCTCCAAAGATAACTCTACCCAATAAAATCATTCCTTAGTATTTAATTTCCCTTGCTGGTTATTGTTTTGTTTTGTTTTGTTTTTGACTTCTGTTGTTTGGAATAAGTGTTAAGGTCAAACACTGACTGGACTTTATCACTAGCTGGATGACCTGGAAACTTATTTGATGAAGGAGGTGGGGATAGAAGAGACTCACCTGAGAAATGCCCATCCCAAACTGGCTGTGAGAATTTGCTTCAAAAACTCATTCTGTACATGACAAACAAGAAATACAGTCGTGTTGCCTACATGGTTGTCAGAGCAGAAATCATGAGATCTTTCTCTTCATCTTTAAACTTGCAAGAAAGATTAAGAAGGAAGGAAGGAGTTATGGTCTCATATTGAAATTATTATCATTTATTAATATGCTATATCATACTTCCCCATGTTCAGTCATTTCAAAGATTTTCATTCTTGCTATAGCCATGAATTAATTGACTAAAATTTGTCAAATGGTTTTTCAGGAGTATAAAGCAACATCATGTTCATTCTATGGGCATTCATACTTTATGGATCACCATGCTTATCAATCTATCATCTATCTATCTATCTATCATCATCTATCTATCTGTCTTCTATTATCTATATCTATTTACCTAATTATTTGAAATATTTAAATTATTTTGTTATATAACATCATGCACACCTTTATATTGTGCTTAATATAAAAATTGGTTGACCTTTATATTCAGTCAATTTATTATTTTGCATGGTTCATTAAATTTTTACTAGAGTGAAATTTTTAGTTGTTTACTCTCAAGAAAAGAAATTCTAAGCTTTTTTATGCAAGCAAATTAAACAATGGATGCTACAACCAAAAAAAAAGTGTGCAAATCATGTCTTTTTGTAAAAAGCAGCATAAATTACAAATATACATAGAAAATAACAAGAAGGATATCACACAAATATTAACAGTATTTATTTCTGTGTATCTTTTCTTCTTTTGTGTTTATTTTTGTTGTTCACAGTTTATTTTATGAACACTGGAATTTGTATGTTTCATACCCTCTTTCAAAAGGGGGAAACATACCCTCTTTCAAAAGGAGGAAAGAGTTAATTTTTTTTTATACCTGTTCTTTATACATGTTTAACCTCAACTTTATCCATGTCTGAAGCCTTCAAGAGGTACACAAGTCAACTCTCCTATATTTTCTTCTATGTCACCAGTGGTTATGTGTGAATCCCTTAACTAAAGCTATCAGTGACTTTGTGCTCTACCTTTGGTCACTTTATAACCATAATGACAATGTTGTAATTCAGCCCTTGCAAACTACCTAAGATTGATGTCTTGCCATTCAGATGTCTGTTTCAAAATATAACAGTTACTCCCCAAATAATTGTACACTCCTGCTTCTGCTTCTGGGTCTTTGGAAATAACGTTTTTCTACCCCGAATTTGCTCTTCTCTCTTGCATTCTGGCACCTTTAAGAGTAAAGTCAACAGTCATCTACTTTCTGTTTCTATAAGTCTGACTTATAGAAACTTTTTTCAAGTTTCCATATATAAATGATATAACACAGTGTTTGTCTTTATCTGGCTTATTCCATTTAGCATAATGCAGATTGCTAAGGGGTAGGAGGTGGGGGAAATGCGGAGATGTTGGTCAAAAAGTATAAACTTGTTAAAATACTAGTTATAAGTTCTGATGATCTAATGTACATCATGGTGACTATACTTCATAATACTGTATTTTACACTTGCAATTTAATAAGAGAGTAGCTTTAAACATTCTCAGACACAAAAAGGTAACTATGTGAGGTGATAGATGTATTAATTAACTTGATTGTGGTGATCATTTCATGAAGTATACTTATATAGAACCATCACATTGTATGCATTAAATATATATAGACTTATTTGTCATTTATACATCAATAAAGCTGGGGGGTAGAATCCAATAATCATCTTTTTGAGGAAGCTTTCAATATATCTTCCTCAACCTTTATTCTCACCAAAAAGGCTAGGCAATCACATGCCTCTTTATTCCTAAAGGACCAAGACTATGCCAACATTCCAGCTCATGACATATTATTTTGGAATTATTTTGTTTACTTACTTGCTTGTGTGCTTTGCTAGCAAATGAATCACTTGAGTGAAGGCATTTTGTCTTGAGAATTTGTGCCCTTAATCCTACCACAGTGCTTGCCATCGAGAGTATATATAGAATTATAATTGGTCAAAAGAATGAATTACTGAATCATTCTTTTTAAATCATTCTTGAATAAATATATAAATGTACACATACATACATACACATTGTAGGATTTTTTTCATTTAAAAGTTTATGTTAATATAAATTATTCTATTATGTTATGAGAAAATTGGTAAAGACAGTACTGAAAGTACAGTTATAGATACTAGGTTTGAATTTTCACTTTCCCTCTATCAAGTCTTGAACATGCCTATGAACTTCTCTACTTCAAGAATCTATTTTAAGCGTATTCACTTTTAATTTTCCATTAGAGGGAAATCATACAACTTAAATTAACTCTTCATTTGAGTCATATTTAAAATAGATCCAATATTTCAGAATTCTGTTACATGTTTCCAAATATTCACTTAATCCTCAAAGGTACCCTTAAGCTGTTATTATCAAGCCTAGAATATTTTTGAAGGTTATATAAACTCTCTTGGAGCACCCACCACGCTAAAAGAGGCATGACATATTTTTGCTGAATATAATTAAAATAAAATTCAACTGAAACAGTTGGTTTGATTTTCCTGTTTTTCATTCAACAAATGTGTAAACTAAGGCACAGGTGTGTTATTTAACTTGCCAGATTTCTCATAGCTACTTATCTGACTTCCAGTTTAATGTCCTTCTTATCCAGCTACAAAATTACATTTATGAGCTATAATGCCCCACATGGCAAAAGTGAAAATGTGAGGCACTTTATTTTTCCTTTATGCGTTTTCAGTGTAACATGGTCCTTCTGAGAAATGCTTAGGTGGCATTTCCAATATCTGCTCCCAAAATGTCTCCTTCCTTTTGCCTTCCTTCTCTTAATTGTTCGACTGTATCTCTCCAACCTGAAGTCAAAGAATAATAAGCCTGAAAAATTTATTCCCATTTTCTCCATATCACTCCAGCATCAAATTAAATAGAAAGTAGGTTGGAGAAAATATACAAAACCTACACGTATTCCTTTTATATGATATCAGTTTCAACTCTCCTCTCTTTTGGGATCCAGGGTAATTTATTTCAAGAGAACTTTCCTGATGTCTTGGTCTCCATTCTCTCTCTCTCTCAATCTCTCTCTCTCTCCCTCTCTCTCTCCATTTTTTTTTTAAATTGAAAGTACTCTGAGACCTTTTATTAACTGAGCTAAAATGAATCCCCTTAGAGATCTGTTTTGCAGGTTTATAAAAGTTTGCACTTTCCCCTGAAGTGTCACAAATGTTATCAGTGGAAGCTGTGGAAAGCATATAGTGCTGTTATGTCCTATAAAAATTTTGTTCCCCAAACAATTTCCTTGCTGTGAATAAATCTCAGCAAGTGCTGTGGTTGCTGAACATGGAAATTGGAAAGCAGCTTCCCAAGCCATAACACCATTGCTGCTCTTCCCTTTGCCAGGGAAACTCACCACAAAGAACTAAATAGAAGAGCAAGAACTGGGAAAAAAAAATGGCCACACATCTCCCAGCGTCCAGTTTCTAGTGACCCTAATCCATCCAAGTCAAACAGCCTGTGGAATCCACCATGAATAATCATGATATATATATTTTTTTATGAAATGTACCACTGAATATGGTGTTCCTTTGGTGTCCAGGATCAGGTATTACTCCTTTTATACCCAGTATCTAGTAAACTCTATGGCAGATAATAGGTGAAACTGAATGGTTATTTTAATATCAAAAAGATGATAGGAGGTAATTTTACAGATTTTGTTTAAGCTAATTTTAAATGTGCTCACTTCTTAGTGTCTTGTTGTTATTGGTAGTGAGAGTGGCAACAAAGCCTGCTTCAACATCGTAGACAAACAATAGACCATAGTATAAAGTTGTATGGACATTGTACCAGATCCAGGGTCACAGAGATCGAGTGATTATTAGAAACTGAAACCTAAACAGCTACAGTTCCATGTACCTTCTACGGGATTGTGTAGTTCGTCATTTCCACTCTTCCACTGATGTCTCTTCAACGTTCTCTCCCCATACATCTTTGGTCTTTCTTCTGGAGACACATGGTAGAAGACGCCCACCAAAAGGTCACAACGCCCACCAAAAGGTCACATATATCTTAGTTCGAACTATGAAGACAGACTCAGTAAGATCTCTAAATCCCAACTACTAGAGCCAAACTACCTCCCCAAAATCAAATGGTCCAATCAACCTGTCACTAGAAGATCAAGGCATGGGAGCCCCAACATTGCTGCCAGGGCTTATTCCAAAGGTGTGAAAAACTAATCCAACACATGTAACCATGAAGAGACGACCCTGAAATCATAGAAATGTTATGACTTTAAAGTAAAAAGTAACCAAAAAAACTTCCATTGACAGATCTCTAAGAGGTGCTACTTCAAGTGCATTTTACTTTTCTTTAAGAGCTGCTCCTGTAATAGAAATGTTGATTTCACTACTCCCTGAGCTTCTTGCTTTTTGAGCAGCATGAATTGAAAGTGACACCCTTCCTAGGAAGCGAGATTCATCCGTGTTTCCTAGGCCATCTCTGCCAGGGGCTCAGGGAAACACATACATCAGCCTTGTTACTTTGCCCCATTAAGCACTTTAAAGCCTGTTGGTCTTTGGCTTTTAATCTCAAGTAATTATCACTTGGGAGTGTTGGATACCTCAGGACACCAGTCTTAATTAGTCATTTAGAGGGCAATCCCTGCAGCTAATGAAAAATGAGAAGGGAGCCAACTGAGAAATAGAAATATTTAAGGCAGTGCCTTTATTTTCACCTCTCCATCACAGTTGTGAAATACCAAGTGACAGGTTTTTGTTCTTTGAAATATCCAGCAGTTGATTTACTCAAATTGAACAGCCAACCTACTCAATAATGAGTGGATGTGTTAATATCAAAGTCTAGAAAATGAGCAAGGATTGAAAATTCCATTTATATCTGCACGAACTATTCATAACGACATTCTTAAAAGTGGTAAGTGGCCGATATGATTGCTGGCATCAAGAACTATCATCACTGGAGATAATCTGGCCAATGATTGTGTTGGACATAGGAAAAAGCAGGTAAATAAAAACCCATTTTTCTGATCTATCAGTCTAGCCAAGTTCTGCGGCAGTAATAACTCCCTCAAAGTCTTAACACCACAGATTTTTATTTCTTGCTAAGTGGCAGTCATTCATGAGGGAACTATCCCTAGTGGTTCTTCTCCAAAGGGTGACCCATTGGCCCAGACAGTACTTTATCATAAACTCATCTGAAACACATGACTTCTAAGATCTAAGATCATGATGGAAGGGGAGGAGTTTTGTATGCATAATTTTTAAAACCAGAAGTAGGAGTAGCTTATAATTAACTTCTTCTACCTTTGATTGGCAAGAAGTCAGGCATATGCCCCTTTACCTGAGTGCAGGGAAAGTAGTCTTCTCCTATGCCCAAGAAGAAGGAAACAGTGTTATCTCTGCCTCACCAATCAATGAGATATTGGACAACTGAATAAACATAAATAATATTTTTGCAGAAGCTAGGCAGGGTATTAATTTTTAAAATTTACACATAGTCCCCTAAGCTGGTAGATTGGGGCATTTAATATCTTCACTTTTGAAAAAAAAAAAGAAGAAGTATATTAGAAAGATAACTAGAATTTCAGGTCCATGAGATCAAGGTTCTTATCTCTCTTATTCATCACAGGAACCCTCGTACTTCAAATTTGCTTATACATGATACTCAATAAATATTTCCTAAATGGATGAAGATATGAGATAGATAACAAGTTTCTCTTATTTGGTATTATACACAAGTTCTTAGAGTATAGTCGACTTTTAATACTTTAGAAGGGGGGTGATTTTATAAAGCTATTTTACTTTTTTAACTTTTTTTCATTCATTGCAGAAAAATAAATAAGTGAGTGATTAAGGTGATTATTTTTGCTCTTTGAATACCCACTTTACCAAAAAAGAAATAATTCATGCGCACACACTCACACAATAATCCCAGCCAATTGAGTGTCTTATATATGCTCTATACAGTTCTGGGTACAGTGAACAATATAGACAGAATATTTTCCCTCATTGAGTTTATATTCTGATGTGAATACAGATAAATAAATTAGTAAAAGTATTAGCAAATGTATTTTATTTTAATTGTGTTAGTAAATGTATTGTGTGGTCACCTTGCAAAATCCGGAGGAACCTCCCCCCAAAATTTGGTTGAGATTTTGAGGCTGGTGAGGCCACACAAACATAAAAGAGAGTATGGAAATGTCTATCACATGACTGAGGTCTCTGTGGGGAGGAAGCACAGCAGAACTCTCAAGCAGGTCTCTAATGACTGGAGGGAGCAAGGAAAGGACCCTGGCCTGGACTTTTACTGGTGTTAGGGGGTCACTGGGGACCTGGGTAAGAGTTTCCATCTGTGGGCAGGGTCTTACAGGGTTTGAATCTCCTGCCAGTGTCAACAAGGAGAACCTAGGTTTTCAGATCGATCGGCTTGCCTAGATGTGGGGCAGAAGGGGAAAAAGGGAGTCGGTGAGGTTTTAAAGCTGTCAGCAGTCAAACATCCAAAATAAGATCAGATTTCTCATTACATTTGTGCCATATTATGGCATGTGCTGAGGAGAAAAATGTAGCAAGGCAGAGGAGTCAGTTTTGACAAGGCTGCAATTTAGATAGAGAGACCAGAGAAGTCCTCACTAATTTCTTCTAAGTGCCAGTTCCTAGTTTCCTGCACACCATAGCCCCACGCTCTACGCGTGAAGCCATCAGAAATTATTGAAGTGGCCGGGGCATCTGGTTGGCTCAGTCGTTAAGCGTCTGCCTTCCGCTCAGGTCATGATCCCAGTCTCCTGGGATGGAGCCCCGCATCGGGCTCCCTGTTTAGCAGGAAGCCTGCTTCTCCCTCTCCCACTCCCCCTGCTTATGTTCCCTCTCTCGCTGTGTCTCTCTCTGTCAAATAAATAAATAAAATCTTGAAAAAAAAGAAATTATTGAAATGGTATTTCCGGGACCAATTTAAATGCTGTTGTGGACCGAACAGCAGTTCGGAATGACTGTTCTTGTCAAGCTCTCTCTCTCCAAGTTTAGAATTAACTTTTTCAAGGCACCAGATATCTCAAGAATTCCAATTTTTGAGAACCCTCTATAGAGTTTTCTAAAAGAAACTGTCTTCATGGTTTTCTCTAAGTTGGCCTACAGTTGTCTCTGACTAGACACTGAAGTTATCCATGTCTTGGATACTCGTTCCAAGGTTAACTCCCATCTCCTTCTGCGTATCTTCTCAAGAAACATGCCTTTAAGCTCATCATAGTTCTGTGAGTATCCAAATATGAGCATTTAGAGCAGAGCTCAATTATCAATCCACAAGAATGGGCTGCATATGTAAACTGAAGGCCCAGAATTTTCCTAGGTATTACATGATGATACTACATTAATTAGTAATAATATAATTAGCAAAATAATAAACATGTAGTATACATTGTATGCCAACTGTATTCTTTTTCTGTTGTTGCTGTAATAAGTTGCCACAAATTTAAAAGCTAAAAAAACCCATAAATTTATATTATAGTTCTGGAGGTCAGATGTTCCAAGTGGGCTGGCAAGATTATGCTGGCTTCTGGAAGCTTTAGGAGAGAATCCATTTCCTTACCGAATGTTTACTTCCTTGTGGTTATAGGGATGAAGCTTTTGATTTCTTGTTAGCTGTCAGCTAAGTGATATTCTCAGTTTCCAGAGCCTGCCCACATTCCTTGGTTCATGGCCTCTTTACTCCATCACGAAGCCGACAATGGTGAATTGAATCCCTCTCGACTTGGATCTCTCCTGCCTTTTCCTCCTCACGTCTCTCTGACCTCAGCTGGGAAAGGGTCTCTGTTTTGAAGAACTTTTGTGATTACATCGGGCCCGTTATTATCCATGATAATCTTCCCATCTCAAGTCTATAACTTAATCACATCTTAAAAGTCCTCTTTGTGGGGCATCTGGGTGGCTCAGTCAGTTAAGCAGCCAACTCTTGATTTCAGCTCAGGTCATGATCTCAGGGTGGTGAGATTGAGCCCCACATCAGGCTCTGCACTTGGCAGGGAGTCTAAGCCTGCTTGAGATTCTCTCCCTCTCCCTCTGCACCTCCCTCTGCTTGTGTGCTCTCTCTCAAATAAATAAATACAAAGTCCAATCCAAATTGTATAGATTGTTTGAAGACTTCCTCCATGATAATTTATCAGACACTTTGTGATTTATTATTATTGTTGTTTGGAACATTGATAACTAAATTTTGAAATAAAATGATGAGTATTTCTAGAAGCTATAATAGGATGGGAAGTAAGATGGAACCTGTGGTGATATATTTTATAACACATCATATTTCTGGATGGAAACTGAATAATCATGATTTACCAAATGTGCAAGAGTTAGATAATTCAAAATCATATCTGTAAGTGAATTTTTTTTTCATATGCAGAAGTTGGGCTTAAGACAGAAGTGAGCTCTTTCTGTTATGGAATCTTTGACTTTAAGTCTATTACCCCATAGATGAGGGGCTTACAAGGCTAGTCATCTTCACTTACATTTGTATTATCATTAATGCTTCAAAACCTGGTCACATATATTCCCTCCCTCTATCAAAGGGAGATGTATGTTGGGCAAGACTAATTATCTTCTTAAAACATGTCAAAGATTCTAAATAATTCTCTGAGAGTGCAGAGTGACTTAATGACAGAGTGAACCTGATAGTACTAAGGGCTAAAATTATTTGGTATTTTACCACATCCCAGGCACTGCTTTAATGGTTTAACTATATAAACTGATTTTCATTCAAAGGAGGTATATGATTATTTACCTACTCTATCTATGAGGGAGCTGAGGCAGAGAGATATTAAATAACTTTCCTCAGACAATGCTGCTAGAAGGAGGCATGGCTAGAGTTTGAACCCTGGCAGTCTGATCTCTTCATTGGTTTGTTATATGCTTATTCCTAGTCAGATTTTCATTCCAGAGAGCAACAGCTTCTGGTGTCACCCTTCCTTTATGCCTTCCATCCTCTTGTAGACACATCACAAGGGAAAATGTATGTATCACTCACCAATAGATTCCAGCATCTCTCTAGGTTGCTGTTGTATTGGGGGGGGGTGCATATAAACATAGGGTACATCTCTTACCTTTCTCCTAGCAGTGAACATCTTCATCTGAGTTTCTCTCTCAGAATGGAAATGCGAAGCACCTGTAAGAACAATATACCTGTGACGTATATACAGTATACCTGGTTACAACACTATGGATTGACTGACAACAAATCTTAAAGGGCCATATGGTGGTAAAATCCTTCCGAGTATACACAAACTGTAAAAACAGATTTAGGAGCATATTCCCCCATCAATATGCCAGCCTTGACATGAATAACTACCATTAGCTTTGAAAAGAATTTCCAGGTTAAATCTCCCAGGAGAAAAGATCCAAACCCTGTCACCTATCTCACAGACATACTAAATTATTTCTTATGGAGCATGTGGAATTGCCCAAATCAAACACCCAAATGGAGGCAGTAGAGTTTTAGTGGTGATGATTCTTAAGGGGGGCGGAAGCTGTTCATAAACATTTAACAAATTAATGGTCCAATATAACCAGAATCTATTCCTTCCCTATCAACTAGAATAGAGTCAATTATTCCCTCAGTTGCATGCAAAGTAGCTGGAGGACATCTGAGTGTAAAATCTGGATCATTGTGGCTATATTTTAAGTCTTATCAGATGCCACAAGTAGGAAGCATCTTATTTTGTAGAATATGCAGTTTTATTGTTTGCAACTTTCCCAAATAAAGAATGGTAAACTCGGCATTTGTCCTGCCTCTGCTATTTCTCTTGTAGTCTGCTTGACATGAATAAGATCCCGTTAAAGCCAGACACCCTGCTGACACATTTACAGTACAGACGCAGTTTCCATGAAAATAGGGTGTCTTTCAAAATTCTTTTCATGAATTTGATGTTTTCAATGAAAGGGCAGATGCTAAAAATATGGGGTTTTATAAAAAATAAATCCATAAAAGTGACAGAATGCAATTCAAGCAGGATTGATGAAAACCAGAGAAAATTAATTATTTGTCTCTAAGGTCACGATTGCCTAAGACTCTGCCTTCTACTGTCTGATTATATAGTTTTAATTTTTTCTTATTTCCCCTTTTTTCCTATTCGTTGTGATGTTGGTAATTATGTCCTCCCAACTGCATGCCTTGGGCCAGCCTCATAATCCGTTGCTCAGTCCAGCTCTCTGCGTTTCACAGGGGTCTTGCCTCAGTGTACAAGAATGATATTCCATGATTCGTGTATTCAGTGTTTAGGAACCAGGCCCTCCTTCCATTCAAATCTCCAGCATGAATTTAATTTCCAAATATTTTTATAAAATTAGAATCACTACAAGTTTTTCATGAACTTTATTAATTCGAAACAAATCAAGATTAGACTCAAGGAAGATTCAATTTATAGTGGCTTAAATGATGGGCAGTTTCTGTTGGCTTCATGGTGTGCGGGCCAGCACCTCAGCAGTTCTCCTTACCATGCATGACCTTATGGTAACAAGACAACTGTCTCAGTTCTAAGCATCATTTTCCTAATCTAAGGCAAGAAAGCAAAGTGGTACTCACTTGAATCTTAAAGATGATTGAAGCTTTCCTTATAGGCTCAAACCAGGTGTCCTGACTAGGCAGAGCTGTAAGGTAGAGTAAGAAATACAGAATTTTATATTTCAGACCTCTCTAGGGAAAGGCAGCAGGGGAAAAATGGGTTGGAAATGGCCTTTGGAAAGCCAATTATGGTAGTTTTGTTTCTTTTAAGACTTAAGAACCCATTTAATTGAACCAAGATTTTGATGAAATAACTTTGATTTTCACTATCCGTACTTTCCCTAAAGCCTTTGAACAGATCTTATTTCCTCCTTCCAATTTCCTGAATTATTAATCTTAATTTTGTTAGCATGACTTTGTATAAAGATACACTATCTCTTTTGTGATTGACCTCTCAACTCCAACACCCTCTTGAAGCTCATCTACACATGGGAGATAGATTAGAGAGAAGTGGAGTTCCAGATATTTTTTCCCCTTTGCAAATAGCTGTTTGAAACTGGCTTTAGAGCTTTGATTAATCCTCTATAGCACCTGAAATTGTCAACTAGCTGGGAAATGCCAGTCAGGAATTCATATGTATCTGTTTATTATAAATTAATCATTTTTCAACCAAGATCTCTCTAGATTTGTCTTATTTCCTTACCCACTGAATAAGGAAATTCAATATTCTAACTGTCTCACCTGATTCATTATGAACAGGATATTTTCTCCATTTATCTGATTAAATTCCAATTTTATTGTGGTACAGTGAGTTCCATAGCTTGGTGGTCGGAATAATGCCTCCTTCCCCTCCTCCTCCCAAAAGGGAAAATGTTACCTATGTCCTAATCCCTGGATCCTATAAATACATTGCTTTACATGGCAAAGAGACTTTGCCTATGTGATTAAGATTAAGGACTCGGGGATGGAGGAATTATTGTGGATTATCTCAGTGGGCTCAACCAAATGATATGAATTCTTACAAGTGGAAAAGCTCTCTCATCTGTAGTTGAAGATAAGAGGACTGTAAAAAGATTCAACAGATTGCAGCGCTGCTAACCATGAAGATGGCAGAGGAAGGGACCATGAGCCAAGGAATGTCAGTTGCATCTAGAAGCTGGAAAAGACAAGGAAATGGCTTCTACTCTAGATGTTCCAGAGAAGAATGCTGCCTAACAGACACCTCGATTTTATCTTGGTGAGACTGTGTTAGACATCTGACTTATTGTGTTATTTTAAAACATTAAGTTTGTAAAGATATGTTACAGCTGCAGTAGAAAACTTAGAATATTTGGTCCCTGAAAGGGGAGTGCTGCTGTAATAAATACCTATATATGCAGAGTGGTTTGGGAATTGGGCATTGGGCAGAGCCTGGAAGAATCTCGAGAAGCATGACAGAAAAAGTCTAGATTGCCTTGAAGAGATTGTTAACAGAAATGTGGATATCAACGATTTTGCCAGTAAGGGCTCACAGGAAGTGAGAAGTGTGGTGGGACATAAGTCATCTCAGAGAATTTCTGAATTACTGGGCACAGACTGTGGCATAAGGGGGGTGAAGAAAGGGGACCTCTACGATGGTGATATCTCTATATTCCAAAAGACACCATAAATTATTGATTCTGAATAGACAGGGAAAAGTTATAAATGTATAAATAATCACATTAAATGTTAATAATCTAAACTTACTAATTAAAAGAGATTTTCAGATTGCATATAAAAACATGGTCCAACTATATGAAGCCTACAAGAAATTCACTTCAAAAATGGTATATGTAAGATAAAAATAAGTATAAAAAAAGATATGCAAAGATGAAAGAAAATAAAGCTGGAGTGGCTATATAAAAATCAAACAAAAACTTACTGTGGAAAACAGATGTTACATGTTGATTAAAGTGATGATTGACCAAAAAAAACTTAAAAATTCAAGACGTGTTTGTACCTTACAGCAGAGCTTCAAAATACATGAAGCAACAACTAGCAGAACTAAAAGGAGATTGATAAATCCACAATATAGTGGAGATTTCAACATTCCTTTCTCAGTGATATATAAAATCAGCAAGAATATAGGAGAACTAAAGAATACCATAAACCAATGAGATCAATTGGTATTTATAGGCACTTCAC
Source organism: Eumetopias jubatus (assembly GCF_037043125.1). NCBI lineage: Eukaryota > Metazoa > Chordata > Mammalia > Carnivora > Otariidae > Eumetopias > Eumetopias jubatus. The sequence continues at coordinate 99,138,019 of NW_028274809.1, read as the reverse complement.
CCAAATGCCCTTGAAGTACTAACCAAGATTCATTATACACTGTGCCATAAACCAAACCTTAACAAATTTAAAGATTTGAAATCATATGAAGTGTTTTCAGTCTATATGGAATTAAACTAGTAATTTATAAGAGAAGCATAAGGGGACAATTTTCAAATACTGGGGAATTAAACAATACACATCTACATAATCTATAGGTCAAAGAGGAAGTCTTGGCATAATTTGGAAAATATTTTGAACTTGATGAAAATGAAAAATTTGGGGGATGCAGCTAAAACAGTGCTTAGAGGGAAATTTATAGCTTCCAATGCTTGTATTAGCAGAGAAGGAGATTTTACATGATTAATCTAAGCTTCCACCTAAAGAAACTAGAAAGGGAAGAGGAAAATAAACCCAAATTAAGAATAGGGAAGGAAATAAGGATAAGAGCAGAAATCAACAAAATTGAAAGCAAACACTCAAGAAAAGTCCCAGCAAAAAACACGATCTTTGAAAAGATGAAAAAGTTGACAAAACCCTAAAAAAATTAATATAATCAGAGAAATTGCCAGTATTAGGAATGACAGGCAGGATAATCATGGCCACACTCACAGGAATTGAGAAGATAATAAGGGGATAGCATAAACAACTCCACACACACACCTAAATGTCACAACTTAGAAGAAAGATCACAGCCCTAGTTCAGGCTCTTGTCAAAGAACTCTTGGAGATTTCAATATTTTTCTTAAAGGGCACTCTGACTCTAGTGTCACCTGTCTCCCACCGCTTTCTAGTATATGCTTAGCACAGCCAAAATCTCTTTACTTTCCAAAGTGCATCATGTAAGCCCTCTTTTTCATATTCTTGAATTCTCTTCAATCATTTATTAGAAAAAAAAATTTTCACATAAAAGGTTTGTTGTGATATGATCTCTTCTATATGTTCAGCATCTTTCTGTATGACTCATTCCTTATTTTGACAAGCTACAATTATTGTTTATACACAATTATTTATTGTTGTTAACACACAATTATTTCTCATGTATGCTTAGAAGGCCCTTCAAGATTTGAATTGCAAATTCCCAGACTCCCTAGAAATCTAAATCACTTTATCTTTGAAGACTTATCTCATTCCTCCAAGATCATGTATGTGTTCTTTCCCAAGTGCACTTATTGTATTTAATTTATGCTTTAATTCTTACATGCGTCTCATGTTTTTGCCATTATTTGCAGGTCTGCCTTCCACTGAATAGTAAAACCTAACATGCAGGCTCTGTGTCTCTTTAGATCTGTATCTTCACTGCCTTGCAGGTCTCTCACATTGCAGCCATTCAGAAGCTTTGGATGAACAGGCATATAAATGAGGAGAGAGTCAAAACCTAACAGATTTATGGAAGAGTCCAATCACTGGTGGTCAATTAGTTTTCAAAATGGAAAATTAGTAAGAGTTAAATACACAGATCATTTTTTAAATTTCCCAAAGTGATTGCTTGAATTTCATTTTACAAAAAAAGCCACTGTTCATGTAATGCTAATCTGCTAACTTTGACCCCTAAGTTATCAACTTGACACAGACTATCATCTCCTATCATAGGTGTAATAAAATGTATCGTAACTTGTAAAAGTATTTTGACATTATCTCCCTACACTTACAATTAAGTCTTCTCTCTTCCCATTTGCTATGCATGAGTGCATACAACATATGCTCACATGGCATTCTTTTTATGGAACAGTAGATACAAAATATAATTATAGCATTATTAAGCATGAAATATCATTAAGACAATCAGATGAAGGTACCAAAGGATTAATACCATGCAATATTGCCTTTTCATTATTTTCAGAGGTTGCAGCTCTCCCAGTGAGGCTGCTATAATTTATAATTTGCTTCTAACAATCTGTTTTAACAATAACTTGCCCCACTGGCAATATCTTCCAAACGAGACCCTCCCTCTTGACATCTGGCAGGTCTCTTGTCCTGTATCTTGTGCCATTTTTGTTCTATCTCATTATGCTTAGGGATAAACACATTGGGAACTGGCAGCCACTTACTTAAATTGTAAATGGTTTTATGTCACAAGTGGTTTTAAAGAGGAGACAGAATTTTCTGAATTAGGGGCTTTGGTCTGTTCCATTAGGTAATGCAATGTGACAAAGTGACTCATCTGGATGACAGACTATTCATTTTGAAGGAGGAAAAATCAGAAGTGACATTACATTCTGGTAGTCTTTTTTTCTTTGCTTACTCTCCTAGGAATTAAACTAGTTAAATTAGCTCAAATGATTGTCTGCTCTGTAAATGCATCTCTTTGGAAATAGAAAAACAACAGGTATCATGGGCTGACTTTCATTTCTCCAAAGGGCAGCAGAGTCATTCTGTTTGTATGATTTTCTTACAGAGACTGGCTCTTCTCTGTGGGAACGCGGCTCTCTCTGTTGAAAGATTAGGCTGCCTTGAATCAGGTCATTTAGGGAGACCCCAGACATGCCTACACTGACCTATCTCCACACAGAGAGAGTTGCATTAGTCAGCCTGCTGTCCCTAGGGCTTCCAGCAGAGTGATAGCCATGGAGAATAAAGGTGGCTGCTTGCTCAGGAGATTGTTGCTCAAGTTGAGGCACACTGTAATGAAGGTATCAATGGGTTTGAGGATTGCAAATGTATCAGGCTTTCAAAGGAATAGGTGGAGTCCAGGGTTTGGAGTGAAGAATGACTTCAGGGAATGGGAGAGGCTTCCAGAGGTCATCTTATCCAGTTAGGTCTGTATTTCCATCATCATCATCATAAACATGCCAGGGCCTGACATTCCTCAGGATGGCAGATAGTGAGGAAGAAAGGAACGAATGCCTTGAGTCAATCACCCAGGCTTCTCTGGTCAGCCACACCTGTGGCTATCTAGATGCTGCTCAAGAGCTTCAGTTCATTATTCTGCTTTTCTCGGTAGCCTTCTAAGTAGGGCCAGAATTTAGACAAGACTACAAATTGCTTGTTGGCTAATGTTTCTATGTTTGACTCACATATGAAAACTTGTCTTTTTAATCATTACATAGCATGTTCCATCTGTGGTCTGCTGACAGGTTCCTTTCTTATTCATGTCTGGCCAGGCATGGGGTTGAGAAGACAAAGTTTCCCCATGGCTATCCTTCTGCCTTGTTTAGGCTCTTCTTTTTCCAGACTGTCGCAGCACAGCTCTGCCCAGAGCCCTTCCAGAAAGACACTGGGTCTAGTTTGCCTACAGGGCTACACACTTGGGTTTTTATCAGTGGTTCAATCTAGCACACATGATTTCCTCAGATCTTTCCCTGAGGAAGACTGAGGCCTATTCCTTTCCTGTTTCCATCTCTTTGGGGTTGCAGCTGGTACCCTGGTTTATTGTTAGGGATAAAGGTTCAGGAGAAGGGTTCATATAGAGAACATAAGAGATGAATATGGATTAATAATGCACTGCCTCATTTACCATCAGGCATAATCGTGAGTCTCTTCTTAGACACAAAGTAATTATTCTTCTTTTATACTATTTTCTTTTATACCATTTTGCTACCAAATAATATTCATAAGAACATTAAATAATTTAACAAAGGCAACTAATATTTATTCAGTGTCTGCTATGTGCCAGTTATGCCAGTTACTGCTTTAAGTGTCAGGATACATTAGTGAACAAATTTGATAAAGATTGTATCCCTGCAAATTCCACATTAGCCTCAATTCAGATAGTCTCCTCCACCCAGGTTATATAATCTACATCTTACACTTACTTAGAAGAGGCAGTTTCCAGGGCTAAAAGGGAACTTGGGGGTATCAAACTCACTATTTCTAATTTTTTTTTATTATGTTATGTTAATCACCATACATTACATCATTAGGTTTTTTTTTAATTTTTTTATTGTTATGTTAATCACCATATATTACATAATTTATTTTGGTGTAGTGTTCCATGATTCATTGTTTGTTCATAACACCCAGTGCTCCATGCAGAATGTGCCCTCTTTAATACCCATCACCAGGCTAACCCATCCCCCTACCCTCCTCCCCTCTAGAAACCTCAGTTTGTTTTTCAGAGTCCATCATCATTAGTTTTTGATGTAGTGTTCCATGATTCATTGTCTGCATATAACACCCAGTGCTCCATGCAGAACGTGCCCTCTTTAATACCCATCACCAGGCTAACTCATCCCCCCACCCCCTCCCCTCTAGAACTCTCAGTTTGCTTCTCAGAGTCCATAGTCTCTTATGGTTTGTCTCCCCCTCCAATTTCCCCCTCTTCATTTTCCCTTCCTGCTATCTTCTTCTTCTTCTTCTTCTTCTTTTTTTAACATATAATGTATTATTTGTTTCAGAGGTACGGGTCTGTGATTCAACAGTCTTGCACAATTCACAGCGCTCACCATAGCACATACCTTCCCCAATGTCTAAAACCCAGCCACCCCATCCCTCCCACCCCCACCACTCCAGCAACCCTCAGTTTGTTCCCTAAGATTAAGAATTCCTCATTTCAGTGAGATCATATGATACATGTCTTTCTCTGATTGACTTATTTCGCTCAGCATAATACCCTCCAGTTCTATCCACGTCATTGCAAATGGCAAGCTTTCATTCCTTTTGATGGCTGCATAATATTCCATTGTGTATATATACCACTTCTTCTATATCCATTCATCTGTCGATGGACATCTTGGCTCTTTCCACAGTTTGGCTATTGTGGACATTGCTGCTATAAACATCAGTGTGCACGTACCCCTTCAGATCCCTACATTTGTATCTTTGTGGTAAATACCCAGTAGTGCAATTGTTGGGTCATACGGTAGCTCTAATTTCAACTCTTTGAGGAACCTCCATACTCTAATTTATAAATGAAAGGCATGGAGTTCTGGGTTTCAATCTTTAGTGTACATATGACTGTTCTAGGAAATAATATGAAAATGTCAATGCCTGTATCCCAACATGAGAAATCTGGAGTAAAGATCAAAAATACGCATTTTACAGAGCATCTCGACAATTCTTTTACAAGGTATTTGGGTACCATACTTTCAGAAACAGTAGCCTGGAAAGTATTTGGAATGGTGACTCCTCACTGCTTGACTGGAAATCTCCCTTACCCTTCTCTAAAGGGTGGCAGATGGGGAAGTGACATTAGAAATTATTCCTATGTCCACACAGTTTATATGCCCAAAGCTTAGTGTCTGCTAAACACTGGTCAGTCTAGTTGCCATCCTTCTGATGATGCTTTATTGGTCTAGATGGAGATACCTGACAATTCCATAAAGAAGCTGACCTGGGACAGAGTGTTTTGTTGAAACTCCAGCCCTCATTTTGGCTCTTCCCCTAATATAGTTTTTTTTTATTTTTTCTGTTTTAGGCCCCCAAAGACATATGCTATTATTATATTTAGCTCACTTTTACTCTAAGCTATTTCAGGTCATTTTCTGTCTCTTGAGCCAACAGTCCTAACTGCCAAACAAAATCCCCAGGCGAGTCCTGGGATCAAGTCCCACATCAGGCTCCCAGCTCAGCGGGGAGCTGCTTCTCCCCCTGACCCTCTCCCCTCTCATGTTGTTTCTTTCTTTCTTGCTCTCTAATAAATAAATAAATAAATAAATAAATAAATAAATAAATAAAATCTTAAAAAAAAAGAAAAAAAGCCCCAGGCCTTGCCTAACACTACCAATAATACATTAACCGACATGGCAGTGATTCCAAATTCAGCATCCTTTCTCCCTTAAAACCTTTACCTAGGTATCTTAATTTGATGCCAAATAACCACCAGTTCTGTGGTCTTTGTATTTGTTCTCCACTAATCCATCCTCTTTAGTTAATGTGGTTCATCAGTTATAAAGAACCAAAGTAAATTCTATCCCTCGAGGATAGCCACCTAGTTCCCACTAAAAATCAGCACAAATTTCTTAGCAGCATAGAAGGTGAGATTGTTCTCTAATATCCTGGGTGTAAGGGTAAGGACTTTAGGGTCACTGGTATGAACAGCTGGAAGAGTGTTAGTATTTCAGTTTGGCTTCTCAATTCCAAATGCTGGTTAAATCTTGGAGAAGAGATTTGCTATCACTCCTTAGGGGGTGCCTTTATATTGGGAGAGAGTGGTTATTCTGCTTGTTGCAAGAGGTTTGAATTTCTTCATGTGGTTTTCTTTCCCTACAGGAGAAGGAGGCGAGATAAATGTCCATCTCACTAAAGAAAAGTAATCTGTATGGTGCCACATGTCTGCTTTGAGTGTCTTCAAAGCTGACCTGCTAGCTTGTCTACTTTACCATCCCCGGGGAGAAAGTTTATAGGAAGAAACAAAACTAACCTATTCTTAGATTCTCCAAGAGCAGCTCCCTTGCAGTATTTTAGCAGGAGATTTGTTGATGTATTTTTTAAGCATTTATTTTTTTCAGGGAAAGAATAGTAATATAATACAGATACAAAATATGAAACTTCAGTGGATGGTCAATTATCCCAGAGAAGTTTGCACCCTTCACTAAGAATGAGAAAAAAATAACATGAAAAGTGTGGCACCTTGGGATATTTTTTGTTGCAAAGCTATTTAATGGAAAAGCTACCATGGGGTGTTTTTAAAGTATCAAACAACTTCGGTTCAGAGAAACATAGCTCAGTATCTTAATGTCTGCCAGAGAGAACACCTGGTTAGGAATCAGGAAACCTGGAATTGATCTTGTTTTTTTTTTTTTTTTTTTTAATTTAACATTTCATTCTTTACCTGTGAAATAGGGAGAAGAATAATATCTACCAACTAAATTTTCTGAAGATCAAATAGATGATGTACAAAACATGCATTGTAAATTACACAAGGCTGAATATGAGATTGTCTTTTTACTGGAGTAAAATTTACATGGAGTAAAATTCACTCTTTTCAGTGTGCAGTTCTTTGAGTGTTGACACACTCGTACTTTAACGTAGCTATCACCACAATCAAGATCTAGCACAATTCCGTCGTCTCCATAGTTTTGCCTTGACTCTGTCTTCTTTCGCTTAGCAGAACATCATTGAGATCATCTACCCTGTTGGGTGAGTCCTCTATTTCCTTTTACTCTAGGATAGCATTCCACTGTATGGATTTATGGCAGTCTGCCTATACATTCCCAGGTGAAAAACATTTGGATCTTTTCCCCTTTTGGTGATTATGAGTAAATCTGCTATAAACATAAGCATACTAGTGGACATAATTTTTAATTTCTCTTGGGTGAATACTTGAGAATGGGGCTCTGAATCATATATGTGTATATTTTCCTTTCTACAAACCCTTTTCCAAAGTAACTGAATAATATTTCATTCCAGTCACCAATGTATGAGATTCCTAGTTGCTCTACATGCTCACCAGCACTAAGTACTCTTAGATTTGTTGGCTATTTTGCTTTGTGTTTGGCCATTATAATAGATGCATAGTGGTGGTTCATTGTGATTTTAATTTGTATTTCCCTAATAACGAATGATGTGAGGCATATGTTCATGGTTTATTTGCCATCTACACATTTCTTTATGGTGAATCTTTGGCCCAAATGTCATGAAACTATCTTTTCTCTCTCTCTCTTTTTTTTTTTTTTTTGGTATTATTTCACTTTAATATCCACACTCTTTCAATAGCAGGACAAATCATTCTGGTATAACAGATGACAAAAACTGATTATCAGTGTAGTTTAAAATATGTATGAAGATGCACAGATAAGAGGTGTCAGAGCTGGAGTGGAGGAGAGGTTTGTCTGATTATAAAACTCACAATCAGACTCTAGTTCCACAGAAGACAGTGTGCTCTTCTTATATTAAAAGTCTTTCTGTTTCTAGTTGGCTTTAGGGAAATTATGTGCATTGAGAATTACCAGTGGAATTTTTTTAATATACAGTCAATTTGCATTTTTTTTTCACTTGCTCTTCATAACTAACCCAGTTTTCGGCACTAGTCATATTTATTGAGAAGGTGCAACCTATGTTCACTGTTTTGAATTAGGTAACAAATCTGCTGGACAAATTGCGTGTGATTCACAGTGGAATTTTAGGTAAATATAATCTTAGGTTACCTACCTCTGGCTTATTGATGTCTCTACACTTTTCAGTTAGTCTTGTGAATCAAAATTACTATTTGTTTCCTGATTACTATTCATTATAAGCTTTTCTTGTGACAAATATTTATAAGTTAGTATAGACATTCCGTGTACGCGGAAGAAGGCCTGAGCCTCCATCATCCTGTACAGAAAATAAATATTATAAAAACTGCTACACTGACCACTATCGACCACTATAGGTGATGTAGGGATGAATTTGGGACAGTTAGTCAACGGTAGTTACTTTATAATAGTATTACCAACTATGTGCCAGAGATTCTGTTAAATGGACCAAATAATTTCAACAACTCTATGAAATAAAGTTATCACAACTTTATATGTGAAAAATTGACATTTTGAGAGATTAAATAATTAATAGTAAATGAGGAAGACAGGATTCACACCAGGTCTATTTGATTCCAAAGTCATACTCTTGACCCCTCTACATAACTTGTTTCACTGTAAAATATTTAGAATACTCCTAATAGCAACATAATGCCTAACATTCCACTATACCAATAAAATATGTTTTTTACATGTTTATAGATATTATATAAAGGGATTATCCTGGAATCAGAAATAAAACAAATGATAGCTATTAGCTAAGCTGTAAATAGGACACAAAAAAACAGAACATTTCTGTGTCAGTCAGGATTTGATCAGGGAAGTAGACCGTTATGACTACCATAGGATATGGATCTATGATAGGAACTAGGCGTTACACAATTGAGAGACAATTGTGTCTCAAATACTAGCTCATGGACCATTGGGCACAGGGCAGGATTCTTACTCATGCTCTCTTGTGCTGATGCAAATGAGAACTGTCAAGCACCCAACAGACCTAGGCAGAAGGAATTTAGGAAGGCATGTTGGCAACTCTAATAAGTTACTCTGAATGTATGTCTTTCCTGTGGTTTTGCAAACAGCCATAATAGCTGTATCTATTAAATCCATCCGGTGTATATGGTCTTTTTCTTACATCAATCCTAATCTTTCCTCCAAGATCGAGGACAATATTCTCTATTTTACAGGTGGGGAAACTGAGGCTTGAAAATCTTGCAAAATGTCACATAGCTATTAAGAAGTGGATCTTAGACAACCAGGTTGTTTTTACCTCCCAAACTCACGTTCTTTCCACTACATCATTCTTCCCCTACATGGAATGTGCTAGACACCTCCAACCTTGTGCATAGAGCATCATAAATGCTCTTTCCAGATGTCTTCATATTATGCACAGTGGGTCAAGGGAAGTATAAGGAAGGACTGGAGTTTGCTGAAGGTTCCCTCTGAAAGCCAGAGAAAGAGCAGGGAAGAGACAAGCTCTGAATATTGTATCCTTTTAGTCATTCTGCAGAGATAATTTCAAACTGGGAACTTTGAAGAACTGCAATGGCCCCAGGAGACAAGGTAAACAGAAAAAAAGCAGAAAGGATTTTATTCCATTTAGAGTTAATAAACCCATGCCACTTGATAGAAAATATCTTCTCTAAAGAACAGCATCAAAGTACTGCCAGATTGCTTAAATTATCACACTTCTATGCTATGTCCTGGAGCAAAAGTCTCTATGTCCATATTTCTTAAAGGTAAATTAGAAAAAAAAAATATGAAAACACGGTTTTATGCCTTGTGAAGTTAATTGCATCTATAAATGAAGCAATTGTTTGAATGACATATACTGTCACGTATGTGAGATAATGTTCTTGTATTCAAGACAGACACAAGAAAAAGTATAGCATATGTATAAGCTCAGGAATAATTAAAAGATATGAAGAAACTTTTAGTCTGTTACAAGGTGATATGGACCAATTTCCACTGTTCTTTCCCACTAAGTACAACTATAAACCCTAGGAAAAAAAGGTGAGGCAACCAAGAACTTTTAAAGAGGGAAAGTGGAAGGTGGACTGGTTATAGAGCCAGGCAGGACTGGGGTAAGGACATTAGCAGCAGGTGTCTTAAATCCATCACTGAGCAGCAAAAGTAACTAGGGCCCAGCGTTTCCTGACTACCATCCTAGCCATGGAAGGTGGCCCAGGTAGACTTATTCCTCCTCCTGATCCAATGCAGTCCTGTTATTTGACAATTACTATTTAGATCTTTAATTTTTTTATTTTAAGATTTTATTTTTTAAGTAAGCTCTACACCCAACATGGGACTCGAATTCACAACCCCAAAATCAAGAGTTGCACGCTCTACTGACTAAGCCAGCCAGGCACCCCTGGATCTTTTGTACCATGAATCAAATTCTAGGCAGCTGCTCCACTTCTCGGTATTTATGAACCAAAAATTATCATAGATACATAAGAATCTGGTATAGGAATTTGTTCATCACAGTGTTACTTGAAACTGAAAAATCTAAGTTTCTATCTTCAATAAAAAGGAGAAAAGTTAAATGAATTATGATATATAAGTAAAATATAAATATTTATAGATCGTATTTTAAAATATATATTCTTTCATGAAAAATGTGCTCAATGTAATGTCAAATGGAAAAAAGCAGGATTAAAAAAAGCACTACATTTAGCATGTCCTAATTTTGGTTTTATTTTATTTTTTATTTTTTTAAAAGATTTTATTTATTCATTCGAGACACAGAGATATATATATAGAGAGAGAGCACGAGCAGGGGGAGAGGCAGAGGGAGAACAGGCTCCCCGCTGAGCCAGGAGCCAGATGTGGGGCTCGATCCCAGGACCCTGAGATCATGACCTGAGCCGAAGGCAGATGCTTAACCATCTTAGCCACCCAGGCGCCCCAGTCCTAATTTTGGTTTTAAAAGGTGCTGTGGGATAAGATGATATGAAATCTCTGAAAGTAGCAACATTTTCATGACAGTTGTTTCTGGGCAGTGGAGTTCTAGATTATCTAAATGCTTTTCTATTACAATAATAATGTAATAATGTTGCTTGGTGACAGATGGTGACTACAAGTAACCTGGTGAGCACAATAATACACAGAATTGTTGACTCAATATGTTGTTCACCTGAAACTATGATAACATTTAAGTTAATCATACTTCAGTAGAAGGATAAAAGAATAAAAATCCTCCAAAATCATAATTCCAAACTTAACCTCTGCTGCAACTGAGCCAAACTGATCTTTAACAAGGTGCATTAAATATACAAAGAAGAAGAGGAGGAGGAAAATAAAATTAGGATCATTCCTGCTACCTCTTAGAGAAAAAACATACTTGGTTCAAAAACACAAAGCATTAAGAAAGAAAGAAAAAAGAATAAGGAAGAAAGAAAAAGAAAGGAAAAATAATTATAAGGTAGTCAAGAGAAAACAGATTTAAATTCAAATAAGAAAGATTAAAGAAAGCTGGCAATAAGCCAAAAGAATAAAAAAAAAAGATGAAAAAGAATTGTCAACAAGAAAGTTGATGAAAAGGAAGATGAGCAAGAATTTATCATACATATAACTATAAGGTACCTGAAAAAGGAAACAATGAAGTAGACCTGTCTTGAACTATAAAACAAGTAAAAAAAAAAAAAAAAAGGAATATGGTAAGGGAATTAAGATGGGATAAACAAAGAAAAAAGTTCAAAAAACAGATGATGGAAGTATGACAAGCAAAGATCTCATGTGGATGTAACCGGAGTCCCTGAAAAGGAAAAGTGAAACAATGGAAGAGAGCTTATATTTACCCCTATGTCTAAGGAAACAAAGCTCACATATTAATTACAACATAACATAAAATAATATAGCAAAATCGGAACAAAAATAGAAGCAATAGCCATAGTTGTGTAAAGGCTTAACTCTCCTACAAATAAAAAAAGTAGTTCAGCTCAAAAAAACAAGATTGAATTATATGCTGTATAGAAGAAAAACATCTAAAACAAAGTTCATTTAAAAAGGTAAAATGAGGGGCGCCTGGGCGGCTCAGTCGTTAAGCATCTGCCTTTGGCTCAGGTCATGACCCCAGGGTCCTGGGATGGAGCCCCCATCAGGCTCCCTGCTCAGTGGGAAGCCAGCTTCTCCCTCTCCCACCCCCCCATCCCCCGCTTGTGTTCACGCTCTCGTTGTCTCTCTCTCTGTCAAATAAATACATACAATCTTTAAAAAAAAAAAGCTAAAATGAACAAATGGGTAAAGGTATGTGAGTCAAATAGAATTAAAGGCACAGAGCGTAAGAAACTGATATGATACAAAGGAGAATTTAAGCCAAAATACAATAAATATAGCAAATAAGATTTTTTTAAAGGATTTATTTATTTATTTTAAAGAGAGAGTGCGTGGGTTGGGGGCAGAGGGAGAGAGAATCCCAAGTAGACTCCCTGCCAAGCAAAGAGCTCAACACAGGGCTCCATCTCACAACCCTGAGATCATGACCTGAGCCAAAATCAGGACTCAGAAGCTTAACCAACTGAGCCACCCAGGTGCCCCAGAATATTTTTTAATCTAAGAAGCCTTAAATCACAACGATTGAGTTGTAAATATATATGAATCAAACAGCAAAAAAAAAATATTTATGAAGCAAAAACTAGAGGGGATGTTAGGAGATGTAGAAAGTAGCTTATAATAGATTGTAACATACCATTCTGAGTACAAAACAAACCAAGAGAGTAAAAATAAGTAAGGAGGCTCTAAAAACCATACTTAGCTAACTACGTCCAATGGATACGTATCAGAATAGAGAATCCATCTCTTCTCAGGCACGGGAATATTCACAGAAATGGACCACTTGTTAGGTCTCACACACATGTCCACACACGACACATACACAAATGCTTTGGTACATTTCATAAGGAACAAACATTTCAAAACACACTCTGATCACAATGTAGGGAAATAAAAAAAAAAATGAACAAAGTTTTCAAAAGACCTAGTATAACTGGAAATGAATAAAAAAGCAAATGAAAAAGCATTCTTTTAAATGACTCTTCAGTGAAAAGGGAAATATGAACTGAAATTACAGATGAGGAAAATAATTAAAATAAATAGCATTTATACAACCATGGGTGAATTTAAAACAGTCATACTAATAAATACCATAAGCTTAGATACATTTCTCAATAAAAGTGAAAGATTAAAAATAAAAGATTAATTCTCAACTCAAAAATCTACCAAAAAGAGCAAAAAAGTAAAACAAAGAAAAGCATTAGAAATATTAAAGATAAAAAGGAAGTTACTGAAGAAGAAAACAGGATACTAATATTTCAATTAATGTATTTTAAAAACATTAAAATAAAGCAACATATCAGATAACGTAAGAAAGGAGAAAGCACAAACATCTAATATAAAGAATGATAAGCATGAAATGTACATGAAAGCAGAAAAAATTTTAAATGGAACAATGTGAAGATCTCTGTAAAAATAAATTGGAAAATCTACATGACTGGAGTATTCAATGGCACAATCCAGTTTACCACAAATGCCCAATGAGGAAAAGACACTTTTAAAATCCATAAAGCAAAAAAAAAAAAAAAACAGAAGAAGAAGAAATTACCTCACAGAAAAGTGCCAGACTAAGATACTTTCACATGGGGGCTCTCCCAAACTTTTAAAAGGAATACATATTCTAAGTTTATGCAAAATTTTTAGTCTTTGAAAATTAATAAAAACTTTTATATTGTTTTCTAAGTCAAATATCCCATTGAGAGTTAAATGGATGAAGACAGCACAAAATTCAAAATGCAGACCAATACCTTTCATGAATATTAATGAAAAAAAATAAGATGCTAGCAAAAAATCCAAATCTGTGTTAATAAAATAATATGTAATGAACAGGTGGAAGTTATTTCAGAAAGCCATGGTTCGTTCACTATTAGGAAACTCATTAATGTAATATACCATCTTAATAAATAATACGATAATCATACATATATGGACAATGATTTTTTACAAAGCTGAAATGTGATTCAATACAGAAAGGATTTTTGTTTTTGTTTTTTCAAAAACTGATGCTGGAATGATTGGATACACATATACAAAAGGAAAACTTTGATTCATACTTCACATAATACATAAAAATAAACTCAAAATAGCTCACAGACCTAAATGTAAAACTCAAAACTATAAAATCTCAAGCAGAGAACATTTCTTTTTTACATCTGTAATTTATTTTTTCCCACTTTGTTGAGATATAATTGACCTATAACATTGTGAAATTTTAAATATACAACATGATGATCATGTCTAAAACAGTATTTTCTAGGTCTATGTTAAGGTTAAAAAACAAACAAACAAAAAACAACTCTTCCAAAGATACTAATAGGTATGAAGAAAAATTGTCCCTTTTAAAATGAAGTTTAACCATTAAACACATTAAATAGATTTCTTATTTATTTACCAAGCTCATGCTTCTTTGTAACTCTAAGAAAGAGATTTTGTTGGCATTTCACAACTTGTTTGACAGATCACTTTGTTTCTGGAATATCAGTTAAGTATACCCCCAAACCTGTTTCTCAGATCAAAGTTTGGGGAAAATGGCCCTATACCAGTGGTTGACAAACCTGACAGCCTGTCAGAATCATCTAAGAAGCTTACTGAAAGGTCCCTAGACTACAGTTCAAAAATTTTTCAGCCAGTGAGTCTGGAGTAAGGATCTTCAAAAGCTGTATAATTTGACTTGTGTCCCAAGTAAAATAAAAATTAAAAAGTAACATTTATTTATATAGCCTTATGAAATGTTATGCCAATATGCTTATGTCACTGCTTACTCTTAGACCATTACTAGACATTCTTCTGAATTATGCCGTATGAACCAGCCTGTAACTGTGTTTAGAACTGGAAAAGATCCTGCTGCTTGTCTATTGTTCATTTGAATGTCCCATGGATTCATTACATTTAATATGTGTAATCGGTGCCTGTGTCCTATCCTGCAATGAAGGAAGCCTTCTCTGCTTTCTATATTCGCCAGGGCAGTAAATGGCATCAATGTTCATGCTGCCACCCAATCAGAGACCTAGAAAACCTGCTATCCACTTACCTGGGACATCTAATCAGTCACCAATTCATGTGAATTCTACCATTCTGATAATTAACTTAACCTTTTACATTTGCTATCAAATTAAGGGCATTTTTATTTATTTGTAAACAAACGCAAGTTTCATACCTTACAACCCTTTCCAGTGCTCACTTCCTTCTCTTCAACTTCTACCAAAGTCATATCACTAAAGGGCAAAACTGATGATGTCATTCACCTGTTTATAATCCTTATATTGCTGTTAGGTTTTCCTCCACAAACCTAATGTACAATATGGTTAGCATTTTCGTAAATCCCTTCTTACTTTTAGGAACACTAGTTTTCCTTCATGAGTTTCTTCTAATGCATTTCAATTGCTCAAGAACTCTAGGAACTTAATACAAAGATGGCGTCCATCATTTTCTACACCCAAATAAAGAAGGGGCAGGAGTCTGGTCAGTCCTCTACTGACTGGCAGCTTTGCCAGAAGTTTCTATATAAAATTAGAGTATCTTTTTTTTCTTAGAGTCATAAAATTACAATGCAATTCTTTTTTTTTACAGAAAATAAAATCACCACTAACCACAAAACTGGTGAAAGAAGTTTTCTTGCCACTTTTCATATTTCACTTCATGCTATTCATAAGTGAACATGCTAAGATTAGCAAGCATTAAAGCACTCATTTTTCTACAACAATTGGTGCTGTATTACTGGACTTTCATTTTCCTGCAGGTGTAAATAGGGGGAAACGTATTACAAGATATTAACTATTGACTAGGGAATCTATCTTGAAATAAAAATCACTTTTAACTGATATGTTTTAAAAAGTAAAAGTAGGGGTGCCTGGGTGACTCAGTTGTTAAGCGTCTGCCTTCACTTCAGGTCATGATCTCTGGATCCTGGGATTAAGCCCCATGTCCATCCAGCTTCCTGCTCAGCAGAGAATCTGCTTCTCCCTCTCGCTCTCCACCGGCCTCTCCCCAACCTCGCTCATATGCTCACTCTCGCTCTCTCAAATAAATAAATAAATAAATAAATAAATAAAATCATCTTAAAAAGTAAAAATAAAGATTAAATTAAAATTTGAATCATTTTAAAGTATGTCCCAAAAGGACAAATTTGGGCATAAAATATTTTAAAGCATGACAGCTAAGATACTGCAGTCACAAATTAATTCTCTTAATAATATATATATATTTTATTGAGCTATAACTGACATATAATATTGTATAAATTGGAGGTGTATGATGAGTTGGTTTGATACATTTATATATTGCAATATGATTAATACAATAGCATTAGCTAACATCTTTATCATATCAAATATTTATCATTTATTTTTTTGTGTTGAGAACAGTTAAGATTCAGTCTTTTAGCAACTTTGAATTTTATTATATGGTATTATTGGCTACAATTACTATGTTGTGCATTAGATCTCTAGAACTTATTTATCTACTGGTTTTGATTTGCATCTCTCTGATTTTTAGTGGTGGTGATCATCTTTTCATATACTTGTTGGCCATTTGTATATCTTCATTGGAAAAATGTCTATTCAAGTCCTTTGCCCATTTTTAATTGGATTATTTACACTTTTGCTATTGAGTTGTGTGAGTTCTTTCTATATTTTAGATATTGATCCCCTATTAGATGGCCTGCAAATATTTTCTCCCAGTTTATGGGTTGCCTTTAAATTTATTGATCATTTTCCTTGCTGTGCAGAGTTCTTTAGTTTAATGAGGACCTATTTGTTTATTTTAGTTTTTGTTACCTGTGTTTTTTGTGACTTATTCAAGATATTATTATCTAGGCCAATGTCAAGGATCTGTTTCCCTAAGTTTTCTTCTAAGAGTTTTAGGGTTTCAGGTCTTACATTTAAATCTTTGATCAATTTCAAGTTATAAAACTGCCAAAAATAATCCCATATGCTAGGGGCAGAGTGGGGGGAAATACATGTACTTTAGAGAACACACCATCATCACCTGTCACCCACTAAAAATTAGTAACGTTTACTAAACCATTAGGGTATGATTTTTAAATTTTTTTCTAATAAAAGATTATACAGAATTTAATATAAGATATGGCTGAGGGCTAATATGGAGCCCAGAAAAATTATATGTAGTACAAAACAAGGAGATACCAATTCAGCTAGAAGTACAAAATGTAGAAAATTTTAAGGATAATACTATAAATGGGTACATCAATCAGAACCTCAAGTTGTAGCTATTGCATTTGAGGGGATAGAAGTCTCAAGTGTGATAATCCACCGGAAGAAATTTCCAAGGACAATTTTATAACAAGCCTTCCAAAGTGCTCTCCTGTTGGATATTCCTCAGTGGTATCCCAAACTCTACCCAGGTGTTCTGTATTACTACATATGGCGGCATTTCCCTTTGCTCTTTCTCCCTCTTATACTTTTATCCTACTTTAATTCATCATATGTTTTATGTTGAATACAGAAATTAAAACTTCCAGAATATCAGTCCTAACATGAAGAAGAAGGATTAAGCTCCAGTCTTAGGTGTATAGCTGAGAAGGCCAACTGGTGACCAAAATTCTTTGTGCATAGTATAGTCTCTACCCTAGAGCTCATTGTGGGAAGCTGCTGTCAAGCCACAGGATACATTTCTCAGTCACTTTGTAAGTGAGTATTTCTGGCCATTAGAAGGTAAGCAAATGATGTATATACCCAGTGTGGCTCCATCATCTCATATTTTTTTATGATGACCACAGTGGGTTGAACTGTGGCTGCCGAAAGATACATGTGAGCTTATTTGAAATAAGGATCTCCATACCTGTAAATAAGGTAAGGATCTCTAAATGTGATCACCCTGAATTAGGGTGAGCCTTAAATCCAATGATAAGTTAGAATAGAAAAGAAAGGGAAAAAGAAACAGGAGAGGGTACACAGAAGGAAAGGCCATGAGAAGACAGTGAAGACAGAGCAGTCACATGTTGAGAAAAGGCAAGGATTGCCAGCAGCGATCGGAAGCTAAGAGAGGCAAGGGATGACTTCTCTAAAACACTGCTTTGATTTTGAACTCTGAATTCTAGGAGTAGGAGAGAATAAATTTCTGCTATTTGAAGTTACCAAGTTTGTGATAATTTGTAGCAGCAACCCTAGGAAAGTAACACAATGACTGGAGGTTATGAGTTATTTGGTGATAAGAGATGAATCACTGAGTCCCTTAGTAGAGTTTTCCAAGACAGCCAGTAACTTCCTCATTGGACTGACAAGTGAGTAAGAAACATGAATCATACTGAGCTACTGAAATTTGGAGCTTCTTTTCTCTATCTTCACTTTTTTCCCCAGACAGTAGCTGGTATACTAACTATTCGCCTAGGCAAGTGTCATAGACTATACTTTTCGTATGGAATGTTGAGGGTTAATTTCTGAGTTAAATTTTTGGCCACACTGTGTGGACATAGAAACAGTTAACTAGATTTTCTTAAGGATCAAACAGCCTAGGAAGAACCACTTTGCAAATATATTCCAAAGTGACATTGTTGTTCAGAGGATGATTAATTTGGAAATGAAAGGGTTTCTTTTGTGGTTGACTAGGAATTTCAAATACTAGCAGATGACCATGTGTATGAGTTCCCTTGGCTTTAGTTTGGGTGATTTTAATTGTCAGTAAAACAAAAACCTGAAATTGGCTTAAACAATAAAGAAAGTGTTATTGATTGAGCTGTACCCTGCCCTCCCCCTGCAAAACTCACCATGTGAAGAAGAAGAAATCAGGATGATGTATCTACAAGTCCGGTACCACTGAGGATTGTCAGAACCACCAGAAGCTAGGTTAAAAGGCGTGGAACAGACTCTTCCTCACAGCCTCAGAAGGGACCCAGCCTGCTGACACCTTAATTCAGAATTCTAGCCTCCAGAACTGTGCGGCTATCAATTTCTGTCATTTAAAGGGCCCCCCCCCGTTTGTTACAGTAGAGGCAACGAATTAATACTGGAAGTTTACTGGTTCACATAACAACAACAACAAAAGGAAAGCCCGGAGGCAGAGCAGATCTCAGCTACCATTTTATCAGATATCTGCCTTAATTCTCAGATGTTCTCTCTTTTATGGGTCACATTTGTGCCCCGATGGGTAAAGTGGTTTCAGGAGTTTTAGGAATCACATCAACCTCCATGCTATTGAGAGAAAGGGAGAGCATCTTTCTCCTAGAGTTCGAAACAAAAGACTTGAACTTAGTTTGGACAGACTTAGGTCACTCTCACTTCTAATAACTGCAGTGGTTAAATAATTAGAAGTTTTGAGTGAACTAAATAAATCAGGGTGTGTGCTTAGGTTTAGAGGTAAAATCAACTTCTCTCAAAGTGCATGCGCTGTGTAGGGGAAGGGCACATACCTGAAGGAAAATAAGATACCAGGGAAAATTGGGAAGGAGGGAATGGAAACTAAATAAGCAGCAAATGTATATAGCTTTTGACCAGAGAAAGATATTTTAACATTGCTTTTGCCTTACAGGTATTTTAAGTTTTTATAGTCTAACCTATTGACTTCTTCCTTTATAATTTCTGATTTAATGTTTTCTTCAAAAGAAATGCACATTTCTTGAAATTGTCAATTTTATGTCACTATTTCTATTTATAATTTGGTTTTGATGCAATTGAGAATAACTGGATTGTTACGGTTTATTGCATAATATTTATTAATGGCTTATGACTAACAGAGAGGAAAGAACACTGATACATAAAAATACATAAGTACACAAGGAGAAGTGGATGAGAGTCTAGGTGATCTTTTTAACTTCTTAAAATACATATTTGATTTTTAATATGAGTATTATTCAGCTTTTTATAATAATGAAAGGTAAATTTAATTGAAAACGTTTCAAATTCAGGTGTGTATTGCTAATCACATTGCTAATTCTTTACAAACAATGACATTTAAAATTCTTTTAAATGATGACCTGGGGGCTGCCTGGGTGGCTCAGTTGGTTTAGCATCTGCCTTCTGCTCAGGTGATGATCCCAGGGTCCTGGGATTAAGCCCCATGTCGGGCTCCCTGCTCAGCAGGGAATCTGCTTCTCCCTCTCCCTCTGCTGCTCCCCCTGCTTGTGTTCTCGCTCTCTGTTAATTAATTAATTAATTAATAATTAATTAAAATAATAAAATAATAAATAAATGACAACCTGAATTTATAAGATGACACCCAATATTTTCCAAGAGGCACCCTATATTTTCTTATGTTGCTGGAAAAGGCATCTGCATTATCCTTATTGGATTAAAAAGTAAAAGTGATCATTTTAAGATCTCAGTGACTAAATTTACTTTTGGAAATGAAAGAATTTCAAAGGTCAAGCTTAGAGACTGCTATTCTGCATGATTTTTATTCCATTGACCCAGGCTGATTTTGATGACTTCAAAACAGCTTCTGATTAGAAAGGATGCCACCTAGTCTAAAGCACTCTCAGTACCCACTTTAACAAAATGTAAATTTTGCAAGGAATATTCCATGAAAGAAACATTTGGTAAGCAAGTTTAGAAAATAACGTCAGGGCACGATCTATAGTGAAATGTAATGAGAAAATATCATATTACCGTGATGTGATCAAAAATTGAAATGAAAACTGTAACAGTATTTAACTAGAATGATTACATTTTAAAGAACATCTGAACTTGAATGCAGTTTGCAGATTGATAAACTATTCAATTAACCAATATCCAATTTACTAGAGTAGCAAGTCAGGCAATCAGATGAGACTGGGTCAGAAGTAGGCAATCGTTTCCTATTTATGGGTTTTAAATGTATTTCAGA
Source organism: Eumetopias jubatus (assembly GCF_037043125.1). Lineage (NCBI taxonomy): Eukaryota > Metazoa > Chordata > Mammalia > Carnivora > Otariidae > Eumetopias > Eumetopias jubatus. The sequence goes on along the minus strand of NW_028274809.1, from coordinate 99,117,314 downwards.
GATTAAACCAGAGTCTTTCCATTACTTACAATAAACAACACTTTTCATTCTTTTATTTATTATTTGCTTTTAAAAAATGTAGTCTGTATTTCCTTGACGCTTTACATTCCCAGTTTCAAGCATCGGATTTTTTTGCAGGATTTTGAATTTATTTATTTCTGATACTCTGATTTAATTTGAACAGTTAGTAATATCTCAAAATACCCGGAATCTGAAGAACACCCATGTAAGGGCTGCTACAACATTTGTATGTCACACTTGATTGTGCACTGCTTCAGAGCAGACACTTGGTAAAAAACAAGCAAACCAAACAAAACAAAAAAACAATGCCTGACATTCATTCTACAATGACTAAGGTGTGTGTAATGAGTTAATATTTTTGGCAATAATTTTTAGTTTTTCTTGTTGTGGACTTTGCATGGTTAAGGTATCTTTTCTTTAGTAGTATCTATGTTAAAAAATACTGAGTTTTTATAAAGTGCCATTTATTGTGCTAAATATTATGCTAAATACCAAGAATGCAAAATGAGTGAGTCCTCCTTCTTGTCTTGCAAATTGAGAGCAATGGGAAAGACAGAAGGAAAAGAGAAAATTTCAGAAAGAAGACTTTATATTGCAATGATAAAGATGAGTCTGGTGCACCACACAGAGGAGACACCATCTATTCTCGAAGGAGATGACTTGTGAAGGGTGTCATGGGGGCAAGTCAGAGTTAACAAAATCCAAAAAGGGGAAGGGTGTTGGGAAGTTGAGGGCATGTGGAGAAGAAAGAACCAAAATGAGGAAAGTCACATAGAGTTAACTCTAAAATTAATTTTCCCAAGCTCATTTTATTGAGGGCTTTCCTTGAGGCAGGTGCTAAGTTCTTTATACACTTTATTTTGAAACAATCCTGAGAAACAGGTACTATTTTTCACTCTGTGTTATGTGTGAGGAATAAAAACAGCTCAGTATTTGGTAGAATGTTAAGTATAAGGCATACAGTGATAAGAACATGAAGCTAGAATGATACAGGGAACAGTCTACAAAGGAACTAATCTTTTGAGTTAAGGAATTTAAATTTTAGTTGCTGGATGATACCATGTTTATACCAGGTTGTCACAGAGAATTGGCATATTTACTGAACCTTCAAGATAGGTTACTCTGGCCACTCTGTGGAGGGTGGACTCAAGAGGCACACAGTGACAGGAGAGACCATGCTTGGAAGGTAAGCTGCAAGGCAAGGGATGTTAGGATTAGGAACCTGGACAAGTGGGAGCCGGGCAGAGAGGAGCCATCACTAATTCCACTAGCGGTTTGAGAATAACCTGCCTCTATCACAGCTCTGACATTTTTACTTAGCCGAAATATTCACCATAAAGAATTCTCTTAAAAAATACAAAAAGCCCACAACTGGCCATTTTGTGTGGAGGCAAGGAGATAACTATTTTTAAAAGTGACATTTCCTTCTTCAACTGCCTGAGAAATCAAATAACATAACGCAAACAATGTATGGGGCATATTGCCCTAGTGACGCAGAGAAAATGTTAGAGATTTTTGCTTTATGATGTCAGTGGTCACCATGCCTGGCTATTTAAAGCATTCCCTCCACCATTAGATCTGGGTGTCTCAGTTCATGAAAATACTGACAACAGGGAACGTAACGTCTCAGCCACAAAAGAAATCATTTTATTTGTGCTATTTCAATGCATAGGTTCCTTTCATAGAAGCTGTTGTGAATCTGTCATCAATGCAAATCTGAAGGCATGTGTGGCAGCAAAATGGACAGAAGGACAAATGCTTGGGTAGGAGACAGAGCTGGAAGACTTGGGCATGGACAATAGGCCAAGCAAACAAAATAGCCAGAGGTACAAAGGGATAGCAAAAGCTCTTGATGTGGAATTGGTAAAAATGTGGGTATGTCACTACCAACTCTGGCAAGTCTCTGTCTTGGAAGGTGCTGGTCACAATCCAGTTTGCTGGTCACAACCCAGTTTCTTCACTGGTATATGAGGTTTGCCTTGATGATTTCTAAAGTTTCTGTATGATTCTGGCTATAATAGGGGGGGTCCAGATTTTGATGGATATCTAGGCAGGTGTGTTTGAAAGACAGATATCAGGAGACAGCAAAGTAAAGATTCTTTAAAATCCAAGAGGGAGCACTACCTGCCCTCTTCCCAGGCATCCCTGAAAGAATCTTTGCATTCTAGCAATAATAGAATATTCTAAGTGAATATTGCCTCAATCACCTTGCAAGAACAAAAACTATTCTTTAGTAGAGAACACATTTTAAAAAATCATAGGAAAATTTGAGTACTCGTGTTAAGGAATTTAAAATTAATTTAATGAAAAGCATCAACAAATTTTGTAAACAAAATATCTCAACTTCAAACTACTTAGGCATTTAGACACTGCCTTTAAGCTTGATGAAATCAATTTCCATAAATAATTTAAACTAAAATTCAAACTGAATCTTAAGATTCTTTTAAACATTAACTGCTTTAAATAAGAGATAGCAAATATATATTGATTACAAAACGTACTACTAGATGGATACTTAAAGCTATTTTAAATCCTCAACACTGTGCCCTCATCATTTCTATTCTTGTTTTATACCTCCCAATGCTTATAGTAGTTCTTTTGATACCTTATTAGGATTAAACTATTATAGATTCAGTAGATGTATAATAAGTTCCCAAGCCAAAAGTGATGATTAACTCTGCATTGTCAACCAACTGATGCTTGTGATGGTTCATTAGACCTGGTTGATCCTCCAAAGGAAAATTCACTGGTTGCTAATCATTAGTTCAAGTATTGTTTTCAAATATAAACCTCCTTTGTTACATCAATAATTTATTGGGTCCATTCTTTCCATGTAAGTCTTTTTTTAACCTAGTTTTTCTCCACAAATTATGCCCCTCTAAGTTTTTAGTGAGTATTACATAATCCAATGTTTTTTTAAGATTTATTTATTTATTTGACACACAGATAGAGAGATCACAGGCATAGGGAGTGGCAGTACTGGTGCTTAGCAGGGAGCCTGACACTGGGCTCTATCCCAGGACCCCGGGATCATGACCTGAGCTGAAAGCAGACGCTTAACCGACTGAGCCACACAGGCACTCCTACATAATCCAATGTTTTGCCTGTTTTTAGGTATTATTAAAAACATATGGATGTCTAAATACCACGTTCATAGCAGCATAATCCACAATAGCTGAAATGTGGAAGCAACCCAAGTATCCACTGACAGGTGAATGGATAAGCAAAACTGTGGTATAATAAATTGGAATATTATTCAGCCTTAAAAGATAAGGAAATTCAGACATATGCTATAACACAGATGAAACTTGAGAACATTATACTAAATGAAATAAGCCAATCTCAAAAAAGACATATACAGTATGATTCTGTTTATACGAGATACTTAGAGTGGTCAAAATCATAGAGACAAAAAGTAGAATGGTGGATGCCAGAGGCTGGGGGAGGGTAGGGGAATGGGGAGTTAATGTTTAATGTGTGTGGTTCTAGTTGTACAAAATAAAAAGAATCTTGGAGGTGGATTGTAGTGATACATAGAAAATGTATCTATTTTAATGCCACTACACTGTACACTTAAATGGTTACAACAATAAATTTTATGTTATGTGTACTTTACTACAATAAAAGATATTGGGAAGGAAACAAAAACAAACAAGCAAACATAAGATGTCTTATCTGTATTAATTCTACTCAGTAAGTTCTTCAAAAGATTTCTTTCATACCAGATGAAGGATCAAGTCTATATAGTCAGGTCTCTATAGAACATTTAGCTAGTACACCAAACTGAAATACACTGTAGAACCCTGTTTCTGCCTGTATATTTCATGTGATTGATTTTTGGTGTAGCCACTAACTTCTCCAGGATTATCTGAATAATTAACAGCCCCACTCCCATATTTGTCATTACCTATTACTCTGAGAGAAGCAACCACACCTTTGCAGTTTATAAGCAAAGATATACTTAATAGAAGAAACAGTTTATGCATATAATTAATACTTCCTATTTTTGTATTGCAATCAATATAATATACTTTATGCTAATTTGTTACATTTAAATTTCACTATGAAATCATAGCCTTTCAAGAACAGAATTTGTTTCCATTAATTATGAGGGCTTTTTGTGTCATTATTAATTTAAAATTGTCACAGTCAGCCATTATGAGACCCTTTAATATGGTTCCTTTGTTCTTTTAATACAGGGCTCCCAGCAGGCATCCCTGAAAGAATCCTTCCTTCTAGCAATAATAGTATATTCTAAGTCCAAATAGATTTTTTCTTCCCCTAAAATGTGGAATCAATCATGTTCAAGGAGCATAGTTATTTTTTAGCAAAGAACACAATGGAAAACAAAATCATAAGAAAAGGTAAGGACTGGTTAAAGAAATTTGTTGGGTTTGTTATTGGACTTCTGTCACTGAACACATGGAAAAAGATATTTGTTTTTGTTAATTTATTTTCATTATTATTTCCAATTTAACACATCACAATGTTAATTTGTTGTCAGATGGGAGTTTTATTAATTACTAATATTTTCCAAAAGACTAAAAAGCAAGAGTGGGTGTTGCAGACAGAACTAGTAAACTGATTTTGGGGACTGAGGTTCTTTACCTAGCTTTGTATTGCTTATTGGGTAAATATACTCCAAAGCCAAGAGCCATTAGTCATAACCAGAAGAAAGATAAACATTTGCTTACTGAATCATGTCTCTGTGAAGGAGACGAAGGTAGGCATTAGGGTAATATAACCAGATTAGAGTGACATGAACCCAATAGTAAGTGATAACACTGAATAAGGGATGGGACTCTGGCTCCAAAGCTGACAGATGACAGATGATGGATAAAAAGATGATAGATAGGTAGATGATAGATAGCTAGAGATCACACATTATTTGCTCTCTAATTAGCATAATCAGATGTGATTAACATTCAGATCAGTAGACTGAGTAAAACAAACTGCCCTTCCCATATAGGTGGGCCTCATCCAAACACTGAAAGCTTGCCTGGAATAAAAAGGCTGAGTAAGAATGAATTTGCTCTCTCTGCCTGACTGTCGTTGAGATGAACATTGGTCTTCAAACTCAGACTTGGACCAGAACTTATACCATCTGTTCTTCTGGGTCTCCAGCTAGTTAACCACAGTTCTTAAGACTTCTCAGCCTCCATAATCACATGATTCAATCCCTCATAATAAATTTAAATGTGTATAAAAGAATAATATATAGCAAATAATATATAAAATAATTAACATAATAAAATAATATGCATAATAATATGAATAGCAATATGTATCTCAGTGGTACTGTTTTTCTGGATAACCTTGACTAATACAGATTGCAATACTTACTATGTAAAACAGAAAAATCAAGAAATAAAAATTAAGCATTTAGTAATCTGAAATAAATACCCGAAGAGAAAGCTAAGATAGTTCCAAATGATTGTGCCAGAGGAAGGAGAATTAAGATAGGAAATGAATGAGTCAGGGGACTATGTTTTTCAATATAAATCTTGATAAATTATTTGGTATTTTAAACTATTTACAGGTATTTCTATAAAAGTAAAACAAATAAAAATACTACTGACCCAGGATAAAGGGTATTGGGAAAACTGAGGTAAAGCAGACTTTCAGACTATGGCTCTAGGAAAAATAATAAAGCTTTGGATATTTCTTAGAAACTACAGTAAAATATGTGTCCTCTTTGAAACCAGAGAAGAAAACCGTATGGGGGAAAAAAGGTTAAAATGAGAAGCACTGACAACAAGCTGTGATGAGAAGAATGATAGTTTACCTTCACTGTAAGAGGCACCTTCAAACTGCCTTGCATGAATTAATCAATATAATATAATTTTAAGTGGTAGGTGCTATTATTACCCTAAATGTACAGATGGGGTAAGAAGCACACAGAAACCAAGAAGCTTCCCAAAGGTCACCCAGCAAAAAATGATTTAAGAGAGTTTGTATTTGAACCGAAAGATATTTTGTTCCATTTTGAGTCCCCGTGCTCCACTGCCTCTTAGGGAACGGATACATATAATAGAAGAAAAAAATGAAGGAATTTGGGGTAGGATGAAGAGTGTAAGTAACGATGTGGAAGGAGGAAAGTATAGATGACAAAGTAGACACAGAGTGGTCTTGAGAGAACACGATTCTGTACCTAGCAATGATGCTGCCTCACTGTCTGCCTTGCAGAGGCCATCTCTGACCCCTTAGTCTCTCCATCTAAAATTGAAGACTTTTTCTAGACTAGCCCTGATGACTTCTATTTTTAAAGTTTTTATTTAAATTCCAGTTAGTTAGCATATAATATAATATTAGTTTTAGGTGTACTATATAGTGATTCAACAATTCCATACGTCACCCACTGCTCATCAGGACAAGTGTCCTCCTTAATCCGCATCACTTATTTCCCCGGCCCCCCACCCACGTCCTCTCTGGTAACCATCAGTTTGTTTCCTATAGTTAAGAGTCTTCTAATTAAAAACAAAACAAAACAAAACACAAAAACACAGAGGCAAAATTTTACTGAAAAGATTACTTAAGCTGTGGAAGTATCATTTCAACTTCCTAATCCTTATATTTTCATAGAGAAGGGAAGCTTCAAAATTATCTGGCAACCCCTTTGGAATATTGCTTATTTTCATCTTAATTGGGAAAGCTAAAACTACCTTCTCCATTCATTTTTCTCATAGGCATTGTTCCACTCATCCCCTTATCCTATGTTTAATTTTATTGTTTAAAGATTTATTTATTTTAGAGAAAGAGAGAGCACACACAAGCCAGAGGGGCAGAGGGAGAGGGAGAGAGAATCTCAAGCAGACTCTACACTGAGCGCAGAGCCCCATGCTGGGCTCGATCTCACAACCCTGAGATTACGACCTGAGCTGAAACCAGGAGTCAGATGCTTAACCAACTGGGCCCCCAGGCACCCCTATTTTTCTTATTAATGACATTTCCTATCACTCAATATCATAAACTGGGTACAAAAAAAATGTAATATCTCTCACGACCATAGCATTAAATTAGGGGTTCTCAGCCCTGCGTGCTTACTAGAACTGCAGAGTTACAGGATGCCTGGGTTGTGCAGTTGGTTAAGTGTCTGACTCTTGATTTCTGCTTGGGTGATGATCTCAGGGTTTTGAGATCAAGCCTTGTTTTGGGGTCCCAGCAGCCCGCTGCACTCAATCTCTCTTTCTCTCTCAAATAAATAAATTTTTAAAAGAAAAAAAAACAACAATAACAATAAACACGTGCCTGATCCTCATGACCCAAGTCCGAATTAATTGGCAATTAACATGGTTTTAAAGGTTGGAGACCCTAATGTGAAGCCAGTTTTGGGAAACATTGTAATAGATAAATAAATTTAGCATATGCAGACAAACCATGAACTAAAATCTTACAAGTGAACCTTGGCAAATAGATCATTATCTATCATTCCATGTGCTTTCTGTATGAAAATCACCGGTTAAACACTTTTTAAAAAAACTATTCTGATTAATTTAAATTAGAAAGGGACAAGATTACTCAAAGGATGTAGTGTGGCTCAAATAACTTATAACTAGGCAATGCAAAGGACAGGACCCAAAACATCTTCTGGGACCAAAGTAGCAGAACTGATGGGGCTTTTCTGGCCCCTATCATTGGGATAAACCAGCTTCAATCATTTTGTTATTCTTATACCTTCTCAAGATTTAAATACGTGACAGGAAGAGCCTGGTTGGCCAATTAGGTCATATTCCACATTAATAAAAGAGGGTAGAGTCAAGACAGCACAATGGAAAGGACAATGAGCAAAGGGTAATTCTCCAAAAGGAAATCAGGATTTCATTACCAATGACAAGGAGATAGATGATGAACAGTCAAAACCAGTAGATAGCCAATCAAAATTCCATTTCCTTACATACATCCCTTTACTACCATGAGCAATACTACCTTTAAAAATAGCCAATATATAAAACTTTGAACTTACATATCATCAGACAATAATTATATCCATTAACAAAAGCTTTCTAGCACCATTCCTTTCATGAAAAATCTCAGTTGCATTAAAATATGATTCTATTAATAAATATGACTCACAACATGTTTTAGTTTTCTATCGGTTTTGTAGAAAAGAATATATAACTCTAGTGTGTGGGACCTTTAGCATCTTTTTAAATCTTCAATAGTATTGTGTTAACTTGTTGAATACAATTCAGTGGAAACTTAAGTTGCCAATGAGACTCTGGTTATCTAGAGAGTTGATAGGGCATAAAAGAAACTTATGCTAGCCTCAGAGAGGTCTAGAGCACTCTTCTCCCCAGGGCTTACACCTGGTAATAGAGGTTCTTTTGGAAATGCATTATTTCAAAATTGTGTACCTTGTCTCTGCTATGTTCCTTCAAAACACTTTCCTGGCACTGCTGTGTACACCTTTTATATTTTTAATTTTCCATTTATAACACACCTAGAGGACATTTTGAAATACACTGGATGCAAGAGTCTGTATGAACATATCCTTTCCATAGAAACTTTCACAGTTTTGTATCTATAAATGCTATGGTTTCTTGTTAGATTATTGTAGAATTTAAGTATGCTTATATGCAGTATTTCATATAAGATATATTAGAAGGTTTAGGGTGATATTTATTAAGAGAGAAACAGATTATAGTCATCTTCCAGAAAGACAAAAAGCTTGAATTAATCTTCCAAGAAAACATAGATCTCAGATCAAATGAGAAGTATTTTAGTAAATCAGGCTAAAATGGCTTTTTCTAACAGCCCTATGTCCATGTGGTAGATAAATGTATCATTTACTCAAAAGAAGAGTTACTAAAAAACTGGCTTTTCCCAACAGATTTACTTCTTTGATTTGGTTAGATCAGATGAAGAAAAGGAGTGTGAAGATGTAGAGCCATACTCAAGAGAATTCCCAAAGGGTTTTCTCAAACACCAAATTTGACCATCGTCATAAATCTTCAAAGTAAGTAGAGGTATAATAGTATTTGATAAATGAGCAATGACGGCTAGAGAGGACCTCCACTTTCATACTAGTTTGGAATTGTCTACCTACTGATCAGAAGGTGATCAGAGGTGCTTGATAAAATATAAAAGCCTATCCTGAGACTTTATGAGACTATGAAGCATTCTTAGAATAAAACCCAAGAGAAGATGTAAATTCAGAGAAATAAAACTGAGAAGCTGTTTCTCTGGGGGATTTTTTTTTTAATTGAGTAAAGGAAGTTGAATGCCTGAGAAGTGCACTGGAGGTATTGACAGCCTTGTAGGGCTTGGATGACAAATGTACATTGGATTCTTGAAAGTACATCCCAGAATTAAGGATTAATTAGAAGTAGCTCAGTCCTTAGTGACTGCAAAGCAATTTTAGATCATTTGGAAACCTTGAATTGGATTAATTGATTTAGATTACTAGTATCTCCAGGTACTTTGCAAGACAAAAAGTAAACTTGTTTTTCTACAAAGAACTGCATAATTTTTCAACTATGTCCTTAATAGACAATGCAAAAATAACAGGACACACAGAGAAGAAATAAAACATGAAATTAAAATGAACGAATCAAAAGGGATTCTAGAGAAAAAAAAAAGGGACCATGAAAACATGATCAACAAACATTGACAACATTTACATATATGGAACACTACACCCAAAAATTGGGGAATGCTTTTTTTCATACCAAGAATACATAGATCATTTGCAAAAAAAATGACTATATATTGATTTTATTGAGAGTCTCCAACACCACTAAGAGGTTTAATAATTCACTCTGAGGACTCACAGGGCTCAGCATATAGTAGTTCTCACGACTATGATATATTAGAGCAAAAGAATACTGTTATAGGCTAACCTGTGTCCCCCCACCCCAAATTCATAGATTGAAGACTTAAACCCCTATAAGACTATAGTATATGACTGTACCTGGAGATAGGGCCTTTATAGAGGTGATTAAGTTGTAATGAGGCCCTTAGAGTAAGTCCTAATCACTAGTATCTTTATAAGAAGAGGAAGTCTGAACACAGAAAGACACAGAGAGCACATGCATAGAGGAACAACCATGTGAACAGGCAGCCAGTGGGAGACCTTCTGCAATCCAAGAAGAAAGGCCTCAGGAGAAGCCAAGTCTGTCAACATATTGATCTTGGATTTTTTGAATGAATGTTCTCTGCTGCATAAGCCATCCTATATGTGGTATTCTGTTATGGCAGCTCTAGAAAACAAATATAGATACAAGAAAGTTAGCAAAGGGAAAAGGCATATACAATTAAGTACCAAGGAAATCAGGTACAAGCAAAGCGTCCAAGGATCCTCTCCAAGTGGAGTCACACAGGACACATAATTTCTCCAGCACCAAGTTAAGACATGTGTGAAATGGCACTAGTCTCATTAGACACACTCAGTGGCCAAGGGCTTTACTGGAAGCTGGTCGTCTAAGCGCCCTCTGGCTATCACATATCAAAGTTCCAGACTCCCAGAAGGAAAGCAGATGTTCACCATAAACCATATTGTTTGTACAAACAATGCAGCCCCAAGGAACCACTCTTATCAGTCAGGAATCCCCCTGAAATCTAAGTTAACAGACCGCAGCCCAGGGCCAATTTTGCAAGTAAGATTTTCTGAGGATAGTTTCAGTTCTGCTATTTCAACTCTTCTGCACAATCCACCCCTTGCCCTCTGTCCAAGGCACATTTACAGCAAAATGATTATCAAGATGCTCGCCAAATGGCAGTGTTATCTCAGTCATAACTTTTAAGGGGTAATGGATTTATTCAGTTAAATCCCATTTACCATAAAAGTCTGTCTTAAAAAGCCAGCAACTTCCTCCTAAAGTTGGTGCATTGCCTTTTTAACCTGGCACATGGCACCAGTTTAGCCCCAGAAGAACTCTGGCCAGTAAATCAGAGTTGACCTGAGTGCCTTCCAGAGCTGAGGCAGTGTCAAGATAGTCAGGATACACATGTAAGAAGTACAATGCCAGAGGGCATATTCATCATGTTTATAATAAAGAGTTTTTACCATTTTTAGGCCCCCCCAAGCAGGATGTATATTAATCAGGCAGTATAAGTTAATAGGGCCCCTGATGTGGCCTCCACCATATTACCCTAGCCTTCTTTGCTCAGTCCACGTAATTCAATTCAGTTGTTGGTTTCAAAAGGACAACCTGAAGCTGTCAGTTCCAAATAGTTTGGCTTGTTTCTGACGCCAGTTCATCCACCTCACAAATGTGGATGGAAACTGGAGGTGTACTGTGTGGAAAGTGCTAGGGCCAACCCCTGCTCTCTCCTAGACAGGTGATGGGCTTAGCAGTGAGATTGTATCAAAATGCTCAGAGCAGCCTGGAAAGTCAACACTGGGGATTTTTCTCTCTTTTCTGGGAGGAAGGGAGAAAGAATAAGCTTCTGGGGACAGTTTTGAAAGACAAAGATTGTTAATCCTTCTCCATGCCCTGCACTTGCCCAGGTGCCAGGGTTTTTGCCTTTTCTGAGTTGTTTTATCTAAGTGTGTCTCATTCAGCAATCGTGCCTTTACAGTCTTTACTTTATCCCCTACTCCCACCCATATCACTCATCTACAAGGGTTGTATTTAAGATGGGCCAAGTATTTTCTCAGAGCAAAACAGAACAAAACAACGTTTTATACAACTTAATCAGAAAGGCACATCATGCTTAGAAATTAAGTTGAAGTACTGGATTTTCAAACATTTTTGAAATGAGTTTACACAATCTCCCATCCCTTCTATTCTAATCATTTACTGAGTGAGCAACCTACAAAAATCTCCCGTTTCCAAAGACGGCTGTATTTATTAATAAAATTGCCTTACTGTATTGTGTGCACCAGGAGAAATGTGCAGGAAGTGGACTCAAGTGATCAGTTCATTGTTGCAAACTACAACTAATCAGGAAAATCAAACACAACTGATCAACAACAGTGAGACATCCCCTCATGGGTCAAGAGTCTCATCTGTCAGGAGTGGGTGGAGGGTTCACAGTCCCCAACATGTGCCCTCCTCCCAACTTGCAGCTATTAGCAGAGATCACAATTTGGGAATACAATCATTTTCAAAATATAAAGTTGATCAGGAACTCAATTTCAAATAGTTCTATCAAAGAATGGTCCCTTTTCTGTGGGCATTTGTATGTGACACAGATGGTCCAGTCAGCATCAAGGATATCTTCATAGCTTATGGCCCCTACACAGAGGGGTCCTAAATCTGCAGCCATCTTGGAATCTGAGCTTTGCTCACTAAGCCCATCGCTGCCTTCAGTTCTGTAAAATCCATGCTGAGACCAAAACAGCCCATAACAGAAAATACTAGGTTTCAATTTGGAGTCAGGTCCAAGCAATTAGTATCTGCATTCAGATTTTTAAAAAAGCCAGTGGCTTTTCTTCAGCAAAGGCAAGATTCTACAGGGCCAGACAACTGTGTTCCAAGTCCAGGTGACAGGCAAGGATTTCCTGAGCCTTTTATGTCTCATAGGTGTTAGAGTCCAAATTGATCCACTCAAAAATATGCACATTAAGTTAGAAAATTATCTGCCTCTAAGGGTCAGATATCTGATTTCATAAGAGCTAATTAGCAACTAGGAGCTGTTTTTACAATATCAAAAATGTATCTCCATTTGGAGATTGATTCTCTGTTCATGTGTCTCCCTTTATTCAGAAGCTCTAATAATAGGCAAAAATCAGAGCCAAAAACATCAGTTATAAAGGCATGTTGTGTTTTAAATACTTAAAGAATTTAAATTGCAACCAACCCACCAGTGACAAAAAGCAAGGAATCTGTGTCCCACCATCACTTCACTTTGTAGCTTCCCCCAATTATGATGATCTCTCTAGAATTCATGGAATTATAAGCATTTACAATTTTTATTATATATGCAGACGCAATAACTGCAAAATACAAAGCCAGTTAAAATCTTCTTTCTATGCTGTTGCAAATTTGTTAAAATTTCTATCAGTAAATTCCACATTCACAGGTTTAAGATTACAATTGCCAGGGTAATGCAAGACAGAGGCAGGGGTCCTGCTGCAGTGCAAGCAGTTAGGCTGAAGAATGACAAGAATGTTCCTTTTATCCCCACTTTGGCTTCCCTAAAACTTTGCTCCAGCTCTGGGAACTGATTTAACCTTTTTTTATCCCACTTGGAGGAGAGAAACAAACTTTACATGTCTAGCTCATCCAGTGCTCACATTTAGGGATGTTTCTCCTTCTAAAAGGAGAAAAGACAAAACAATCAAACACATCACCCAGGTTGCATTTTTTTTTTTCTCTTCACTTTAGATAGAATGCCATACACTGCTAGAGAATACAGCAAACCAACTCTCTTGAAGGGGATATATCATTTTCAAATCCACAAGCAACTTTTACCTCTCACAAGAGACAACATTTCAGCAGCTGTTTCATACCATGGATGACTTATAGACACCCAGGAAGTGAGGGCTCATCATTCTCTGCCTCTCAAGTGTTCCTTTTTCAAACAATGTTTTCACCATATTTCACTGTGTCAGGGTTAGGCTGGCATATCCCACTTCTGACACCAACTATGTCAGGGGAAGACTCACAGGAATCAGCACCTAATCTTACTGAGTGCTATGATATATTACAACAAAAGGGTACCAAGAAAAATCAACAAGGGGAAAACTTGATGGGGTGAAGTCTGGAGGAAACGAGGTTCAAGCTCTTCTGAGTCCTCTTCCAGTAGAGTCACACAGGACACACTTAATTCCTCCAACAGTGAGTTGTGACAGGCATTTGAAATGTTGAAATGAGGGAAACTCATTAGAGACTGAGTGCCCAGAGTTTTACTGAGGGTTGGTTAGGCAAACATCTTTTGTCTCTCACATACCAGTATCCTTCAGATACCCAGAAGGAAAGCAGATGTTCAGCATAAACAACATTATCTGTAAAAACATTTAAGTCACAGTGAGTAGCTCTTCTCAGTTTTGAAAATGATGGGAATCCTCCCAATATCTAAATTCCCATATATCAGCCCAGGGCCACCCTTCAAAAAGGCCTTTCTATACTAATTTCAGACGGACTATGTCAATTATTTTCTGCACATAGACCCATTTAGTAAGCCTCAATAAATGTCAAAGGTTAAATACAGCAATGTTCTCTTATCACAATTCAATTAAACTAGAAATAATAAAATATTACAAGTTAATCTCTCTATATTTGAACAATATGATATATATGTATATATATATGGTGGGGCAAGTAAAGAAAATCACAATGAAAATAAAATATTTTGAACTAAATTCTTTAGGAATCAAGAATAGAAGTTTGAAATCACCATATTATGTCACTACAGCCTCATCAGGATGGCTAAAATACAAAAGACTAAAACTACCAAGATTCGGTGAGAATGTGGAGCAAATAGATCCCTTGATCACTTTCTTGTCAGTGTAAGTTGGTACAACAAAACTGTCAATAACTTATGCAATGAATGGGATTCATGAAATTTTAGATAAATGGAGAGTTGTGATGGGGAAGTTGGGTGCTGTCAATGTTCTCTTTATGAGCAATATGTAGATTAAATAGGTAACTGCTTTTGGCTTTTCTTTTTGAGCAGTATATTTTAGTTTTGTACATTTTTATGAAAATATGTATTATTTCACATTAGACAACAGTTTAAGAGAAAAACAGAAATGTTGCTCAGAGAATGTAAATAAATTATTTCAGAACATCATATATTTATGTCTTAGAAGCCAACCTTATCGAGTGTCTCAAACAGGATCTTTGTTATACATTGTACAACAAAGTTTATGGTATGTCAATTCTTCAAATGTAACCACATGTCTCTGTGATGTCACTGAAACTAATAGTACTGGATTCATATAAAATTAATGTTCAGAAATTGTCCATAATCCAAGTTTGCCACACCTTTTAAGCCATTAAATTATTCCTAATCCTGGCACCCATAAGCTAACTACATTTTCAATTTTCAAGATAAGTTAGTTCTCATATATTCCTTCATTTATTCATAAAATAAATATCTTTGAGCATATGGACATTTTGAGGACTTCCATATTATGTTGGAAGGGATCTGGACCCCCTTGAAGAATATAATAATGCCATCAAAAAATTTGAAATATAAACATGCACACATATGTACATGCATACATATTTATACATATATATGTGTCTATATCTATCTAACATACAGGCATATACTTATGTAAATATATATTTACATATCTATTTTGTAAGACAAACTGAAAATTAAAATGAAGTCAACATCTCTCTAGTTGGAAATAAAATGTAAATAAATGCACAGAAGTGAGTGGGGGTTAAAGTGATTTTAAAAATAAATCTGGGATCCTGGATTAGAAACTGGCAGAGAAGTCTTGGTGTTCATTTCCTATATAATTTTAGAGGGGACAGTCATGTGTGCTGGGACCCTGGGCACAGACTGGATTTCTCAGCCCATGTATGAAGACTAAAAACAATGACATACTGCTATTAGGGCTTTAATCATAATGAAGCTGAAGCCTACAATGATAGAAGGAACAGACAGAACCATGGATCTTGATCTAGACATGTCGTTTATTAACTTGGGAACTCATTTATTTTCCTTTAAGGAAACAGTCCTTAACTGACAATATTAAACCTTACTGTGAAGAGGATCCTCACTACAGTAGTTGAAGGCATCTGTAAAACCAGTGGGTACAGAGGGATACATTTGGAAAAATGAGAAGGAATTACCTGTAGAAAGGGAAAGTAGACATTGTAGATAGTGGCAAAAATAATGAACAGGACAGAACAAAAAAAACAGAAGTTTAAGAGGCCAACATTCCATTTGGCTAAGACAAAGTGAGCACAAGGTAAAGTGACTGACAATGAAGGTAGGGTGTAGGCAGTGCTGCTAAGTCATATATACTTTGACTGTCATTTCAAAGCATTTGAATTTTATATAAACGACAATGGGAAATCATTGGAAGACTGTAGGTAGTCGAGCATCTTAATATGATTTGTTTTAAACTTATTATTCTGAGTTCTCTGAGGACAAAAGATCTGATGGGAGAAGCATGAAAGAGAAATACCAATAGTGAGGCTATTTCAGCAGTTAAGGCACAAAATAATGATAACCTGAAATTGACCAATCCCCTAAAAATGGAAAGTAAGCAGATTTAAGGCATATTTTGAGGGACAAAAATGGCATCAAATGTTGATTAATATTATATATAAAGAGAGGAAAAATGAAACCAAGGATGACCCCACAAGTTTGTTTTGGGAAACTGGAAGGAGAGCTTTAAGTTGGAAATCATTAACATCTACATGTTATATATTGCTGGTGGGATAGATGAGATTACCTATAAAGAATATGTAGCAATGAATGGATAACTATAGCTAACATTTATTGACTATGAGCTGGATTCCAGGAAGAGTGCTAAGCACTTTACATGACTTATCTTGTTTAATCTTTGCAACAACTCTGGGAAATAGGCAATGTTATTGTATCCCATTTAAAGAAACAGAAAAAAACATGATTTTGAAGGGTTATGCAATTGTCCCATAGCTACACAATTAGTAAATGGTGGTGGCTTTTTTTAAATTCATGCAGTCTGAATCTAGGACCTGTAAACTTAATAGCTATTATTATTGTCCTGGGAGAAAGAAGCGTGCTTTGAATCAAGCCTTAAAGAGGTCAATTTGAAAAGCAAGCAGTGGAGGAACAGCCTACAAAAAAGACTGGAGAAAAAAAAAGTGTCCTTGTATTAGGAACAGAAAGGGAAACAAGAAAGGGGTATGTTTCAAGATGATAGATGTGGTAGCTCTTGAATATTGCTGAGACAAAGCCAAAAAACGGCAACTAAAGTTTACATTACTAAAGTTATCACTAATTTTAGCAAGTACAGTTATACTGGACTGTTGAGTGCATGATTTAAGCTGGAGGTCTATGGCATCAAAGGAAAAAAATAGAATATGATATCCTGAGAATGATTGAGGAGAGGGAGGAAAAGAGAGAGGATGAGACAGGAAGAGAGAGAGAGAAATCAATGATGGAGGAATGGGAGGAGAAGAAATAAAAAGAAAAGTCTGAACACGTAAAGAGAAAAAGGTGTTGTCCTTTCAGGACAGAAGTGGTCCTGTGTAACCAGTCTACCTCCAGGTGGTTGGTTGATGGTGCTGAGAAATAGTGTCAGGGGATTGGCATTGGTTTTGGCCTTTGGCAAGTTAAGTACTCAGCAATGAAAGTTACTAGATTATTTACTGAGTCACTTGGTCACCTGAAAACCCCCATGAGGACATAGATGTGGTTGAGATAAAGAAGCCGATGGGAAAGAGTAGGTAGAGGTCATGGGTATCTGCGCTATTGGGTCATGTAACTTACTCATAACTTCAGGATTTGTTTGAACCCTCTATTTTATATACTGCTTTCATTTGATGATGAAGTCCTGCTGTGATCAACCAAATTTATAATTTAGTCTTTTAGAGAACACCTAGATAGTGATGGTAATTTTATGGCCAGTGGTCAAGCATTCAGATTCTATTAGGGACCATAGAAAACCAGAAACCAAGGGAAATAGTTAAATGTCAAGGAAAGGAGAGCTTTCTTCCAAAATTTTAAAAGATTGTGCTATGATTCACCTGTGTCTATCAAAGTTTTACACAGCACTTTTTTTTATCTGCCACACATATTTCAACCACCACTGGATCTATTTAGCCACATAAGCTAACTATTAGAGCAGCCTACAAAGCATCCTGGGCCTGTTCCAGAACCTTTCTTTCCTTCTCCCCTCCCCCCTTTTTTTCTTTTTAAGATTTTATTTATTTATTTACTTGTCAGAGAGAGAGAGAGCCCAGAGAGCGCACAAGCAGGGGGAGTGTCAGGCAGAGGGAGAAGCCGGCTCTCCGCTGAGCAAGGAACCCAATGCGGGACTCAATCCCAGGACCATGGGATCATGACTTAAGCCAAAGGGAGACACTTAACCAACTAAGCCACCCAGGTGTCCCCAGAACCTTTCCTTTTCTGAGCCTGTCATAGTCCATTTGGGCTGCTATAACAAAAGTACCAGAGACTGATGGTTTATAAATAATGGAAATTTATTTCTTACAGTTTGGGAGGCCAGAAGTCCAAGATCAAGATGCCAGTATGTTCAGGTTCTGGAAAAGGACCTCTTTTGTGCTGGAGACTGCTGACCTCTTATTGTGGTAAAAGGGGCTAAGGAGCTCTGTGGGGTTTCTTTCATAAGAACACTAATCCCACTCATGAGGGCTCCACCTTCATGACCTAACCACCTTCCAAAAGGTCTCATCTTCTAATACCATCACATTGGACATTAGAATTTCAACATACAAATTTCAAGAAGACACAAATATTCAGAAACCCATTCAAAGCTGGAAGTCTTTGGGGTTATTTGGTGTATAATGTGTAGAAACACAACTTGGTCAGTAGCATACCCCTCTGAAGAGTTCCACCAGACACCATGTTTCTTAGCTGTGGGACTGTCACATGCAGTAACTTATCCTTCACCTTGGAACGGATAACTCAACATGCCCTAGACCACAGGAGAGGCAGATCTCTAAATTCTTATAGGATTTATTTTCCACCCTCTTCCATGTATGTGCTGGACCAAAATGTCTAGCAGTGACCTTCTTCACTAGTTCCATTCAGCATCATGTCCCCAGTGTAATAGATCAGGGTGATATAGTGTATTATGAATTGGTGATCAAGGCAGGGGAGTTGATTTTGACATGAGGTAAGATGACTAGAATGCACTGTAGACCTGCTAGTTGAAAGCAAACTGCTTTTGATGGTCTTCATTAATCAGTAGAAAGAAAAAAGGTATTTGCCAGACCCATAGCTACCTACTAGAGAGTAGGGACTGTGGAAAGTTGCTTCCAAAGGTAGTGCCATGAAACTAAAATTTTATTACACAATGAATTCAGTAAGAATTCAAACAGAAGAGAAATAGCTTTTTTCATTGTCTATTGCTTCAGCTGGGAAATCTTGAATAAATAGGGATGACTCACTGTTTGGGGAGGGCCTCTCAGTCATATCTGGTCCCTGGGTTAGGATGACTTGAAGGTTGGGTTTAGCTTTGACTGAGTACCTGCCTGCATGTGGTTTGGGTTTCCCCACAGCATAAGGGACTCAGAATAATCAGAATTTTAACATGGTGACTGAGCACTCTAAGAGCAACTTTTGGTGTGTGTGAGGAAGGCAAAAGCTACATGAGCTCATCTGATTGAGCCTTAGATGTCACAGCCCCACTTCTGCTGCATTCTGTTTGTTAAAAACAAGCCATACATTGTATTAGTTATCTATCGATGTTTAAGAAATTAACCCAAAATTTAGTAGCTTAAAAAAAGACTTATTATCTCAATTTCTATAGATCAAGAATCTGGATGACTCTGCCTCAAGATTTTTCACACATCTGTAATCAAAATATCAACCAGAGCTGCTGTCTCATCCAAAGCCTTGACTAGGGGAGGATTTACTTCCAAGATCACTTATGTGATTGATTGCAGGATTCAATTCCTTACTGCTGTTGACCTGAGGATCTCAGTTCCTCCTTGGCTGTTGGCCAGAAACCTCCCTCCATTGGTTGCCATATGGCCTCTCCATTGGGCAACACACACCATGACAGCTGGTGTCCATTAGAATAAGAAAGAGAGAAAGCAAGACAGAGAAAGGAGAGGAAAAGACATGTTTATGTGAGCCAACCTCAGAAGGGATGTGCCAACATTTTTGCCATATTGTATTCATTAGAAGAAAGTTATTAAATCAGCCCAAAATGAAAGGAAGGGGATTCTACAGGGTGTGACTGCCATAGCAGGAGTGGGGAGACTTTATTGGGGGGACATTTTAGAGGATGTCTTCTACAATCTACCCTCTGACCCTGAATAGCATATACCTTCCACATTCAATATACATTTGTTTTCCCAAGTTCCCCCAAAATTATGTCATATTACATCCAGCTTAAAATCCAGAATCTCACTATATAACTTATTTTGAGGTATGATGAATCTCCTCAGATTAGTGCCATAAGTTCAGGACCTTAAGTACAATTCTTCTCATTCTGTTGACTTATAGCACTAGAGACTAATGTTGTCATACAAGCACTCATATAGTAGTGGGACAGGCATAAGATAATCTTTATAGACATTCCTGTTCAAAAAATGTGGCGATAAGAAGCAAAAAGTAGTCACTGATAGAAATTCTGAAATTCAGCCAAGTCAAATGTTGGCAACCCTTTGATTAGGTCTCAAGGCCTGAGAATAATTTTCCATGGCTCTCTTCTTCTTTGTCAGGGCTTTCTGTTGTGTCTTTTGATTCATACCTCATTTTTCATGACAGATAGCATATGTTTGTGGCTAAGTAGTATTCTCAGCCTGCTTTTTGCCTGTAGAATTGTAAAGGTCCAAAAACAAATTTGTCATTTTTTCCCATGCCACCATAATGCTAGTGTTTTGCTGATATACTTCACTCAAAAACTTCCTGTGGATACTACTAGAGTTTACTCCATGAGACAGAAGTTAAAGAACGCAAGTTTCTTTGACATAAAACTTTCTCTACTTTTGGCTCCTGTAGAGACTGCTGAGGGACAAGTCCATTAAACTTCTCTATTACTCAGCTAAGGGTGCCGTTACAAAATACCACAGACTGGGGTCTTAAACAACAGAAATTTATTTTCCCATAGTTCTGGAGGCTGAAAGTCCAGGATCAAGGTGTTGGCAAGTTTGGTTTTTCCTTAAGCCTCTCTTCTTGGTTGCAGATAGCCATCTTGTCCTGTGTCTTCACGTGGTCTTTTCTTTGTGCACATGGGTCCCCATATGTCCTACTCTGTTCTTGAAAGGACACCAGTTAGATTGGATCAGGACCCATCCTAAAGGCTTCATTTAAACTTGGTCACCTCTTTAAAGGCCCTATCTCCAAATACAGTCACATTCTGATAAACTGGGGGTTAGAACTTCAAGATATGCATTTTGAAGGGGACACAATTCAGTCCATGACAGCTTCCTACAGACAGACTAATATTGTTTGATTGAGAGGACTTATGAGGTATACCCCATTCTTACACCTTTTCAAGGGCATTTGTGTGACTAAATCTTACTCTGAAGTATCACCTTTGATATGTCTGAGGTTTAGGCAGTTTTTTCTTTTTTCTTTTTTTTTTTAGGCAGTTTTTTCTATTCAAGTCTTTTGCTTCATCTTTAGTTTGTTTTTGTTTTTCTTTTTTTTTTTTTTTCTGGCCATGACCTGGTTTTGAACTTTGCTTAGAAGTTATTTCTTAATTTTAGCATCTTTTGTCATCTAGAAAGATGGAGAATTTTCTAAATCATCAAGCCCTGGCTCCTTTTTATTTAACTATCATTCCCTCAATTTATGTCTCTCCTGTCTCATTTTACTATAAGCAGTGAGAAAAAGCTAGGCAGCATCTTCAACATTTTGTTATGAAATCCATTTTGGCAGCATCTTCAACATTTTGTTATGAAATCCATTTTTTGGTGCTCTCTACAATGACATCAGATGAGAATGTTGCCAACATTTCAGTCACAAAGTTATAAGGAGCATCCTTCCTCCAGTTTTTAATAATCTGCTCAGCACTTCCTTTTGAGCCTTAACTGGCTGTATCCTCAAAATCTGTTAACAATTATTCATTGCAATAGAGACCTTCTCTAACATGCTCCATGGAATCCTTGTAGGCGCCATCACCTGGACAGTTCTAAAGTCATTCTCTCCACTTGAAATCACTGTAGCCTAATGGCCTGGAGTGGTAGAGAAGCATTGTCAGAGCTGGCAGAGCAGCTGGAAATTTACAGGTTACATTCTGAAAGCAAGAGAGCCACAGAAGGAGCTAGAGCCCTGATTCTGGATATATAGGCCTCTGTCCCTAGATGACTCCTAACTGTATGTGCAAGGGGGCAGATTCCGGGTAGTCTAGTGAAAAAGCAGGCAGAAAACAGCAAGAAGCCTAATCTTTCAATAAAGAACTGCAGTGGGTGAGATTTGTGCTCATTTTTCACCATGTGATTCCTTTTTTTAAAAAAGATTTTATTTATTTATATGAGAGAGAGAACACAGAGGGAGAGTGAGAGGGAGAAGCAGACTCCCTGCCCAGCAGGGACCCTGATGTGGGGCTGGATCCCAGGACCCCGGGATCATGACCTGAGCTGAAGGCAGACACTTAACTGACTGAGCCACCCAAGTGCCCCACCATGTGATTCCTTAATCTCTGAACAACTCAGGCAATAGAAAACTCTAGTGTTATTAGCTTAAACTGTCAAAGACCAGAGCTTGGAGCTGCCAAGACTGATGGAAATTTAGACGGGGAGACTAGGAAATAAGGGAGCCACAAAGAATATGAGTTCCCAAGAGTGAGTATCAACTGCCCAAATTCTTGACTAACCACAAAACTACACAAGTTCAGGAGAGATCCATAGTGGTGCAAGAAGAGGGATGAGATGGGGGAGGGCAGGAAGCAGTAGGTAGAAGTTCAAAGAACTGAGCAGGGTTATTAGCTGCTGAAA
The DNA here is from genome assembly GCF_037043125.1 of Eumetopias jubatus. Taxonomy (NCBI): domain Eukaryota; kingdom Metazoa; phylum Chordata; class Mammalia; order Carnivora; family Otariidae; genus Eumetopias; species Eumetopias jubatus. The sequence continues at coordinate 99,094,824 of NW_028274809.1, read as the reverse complement.
AAATGCAGGAAAGAATAAGTTTGCTGTTTCAGTGCAGGTAAGTTAAATTACTGCCAGAAGAAAATTCCTCAGAACACAATTAAATCCAGAATAACTATACTATATTATATATTATCCACAAAATATCATTTTCAACCAAAAATGGTAATATATGTCAAAAAATTAAAAGAAAAATTTGCTGCTTGGAGGCTGACAGTGTAGAGACGGATTGATACAAAGGGTAATGAGGAAGCTTTTAGAAGGTGGTTGAATTGTTGACTATCTTGATCGTGGTGGTAGTTACCTGGGTGTAAAATTTTGTGAGAACTTTTTAAAATGTATACATAAAATGAGTGCATTTTAATGCACAGAAGCTATACTTAAATGAAATTAATAAAGGCAAACTAAAAATAATTAAAAAGCAGAAATTTTTTCCCCAAGTTCTATAGATAAGGAAACAGGGGCCATTGAAGAAGAAGAGGGAAGGAGTGGTTGAACTTTGTTATAATTCCTTAACATAAGCATCTTGACACTTCATTTTAGTTTGTAATGCTGTGATTATTTGACACTTGGAAACAAAAACTGATGCTTTCTTATCCCCCTCACTTTCTCCAGCCTCTTTCTGAACACATTTCCCTCTGTTAAACTACGATTTCTCTGATGATTTTTTTTTAATGATTGCCTTTGAATATTCTATAACAATGCTTGAGCATAGTAAGGGCTTGATAAATGTACCTGATGTTGTTTTGCTTGCTTGCCTATTTGAAGGAATTATGAAAGAGCAACTAAAGACAACAACTGCTCTCTTTCTGCTTGGGATGTGCTCCCCCAGGACCACCACAGCTGGCTCCTTTCCATCATTTAAGTATTGACACAAATGTCATTTCATCAGAGAGGACTTTTCCATTCATTCTTTTTTTTAAATTAATTAATTTATTTTTGATGTAATGTTTCATGATTCATTGTGTATAACACCCAGTGCTCCATTCAATACGTGCCCTCTTTAATACCCATCACCAGGCTAACCCATCCCCCCACCACCCTCCACAAAAACAGACACATAGATCAATGGAACTGAATAGAGAGCCCAGAAATGGACCCCCAGCTCTATGGTCAACTCATCTTTGACAAACCAGGAAAGAATGTCCAGTGGAAAAAAGACAGTCTCTTCAACAAATGGTGTTGGGAAAATTGGACTGGTCACATGCAGAAGAATGAAACTGGACCATTTCCTTACACCACACACAAAAATAGACTCAAAATGGATGAAAGACCTAAATGTGAGACAGGAGTCCATCAAAATCCTAGAGGAGAACACAGGCAGCAACCTCTTTGACCTCAGCCGCAGCAACTTCTTCCTAGAAACGTCCACTCATTCTTAAAACAGCTCTTTTGTCACTCTTTACAACACTACTGTAGTCTGTCTTCTAAATGCTTGTCAGTTTTTAAACTGACTTTTCGTTTTTACGTCCGAATTTGTTTATAGGTTGTTTCCTCCAGTAAAATGTATGATCTTTGAGGGCAGGGCCTCTTATTTATTCACAACTGCATTTTCAATACCTAGAGTAGTATGTGATATGTAGTAGGTGTTTAATAACTACTTGAATGACTACAAAAAACTGACAAAGAGCTCTCCATCTGGATTTTTTACTGGACCACTCTCCCCTCCATACAACCTTTTTGGGGTGGAGAAGTTGGCCCAGGTTACTAGCATATTAAGACTCCTTACCAGTCTCTTAATTTCTTGCATGTTTTCCTTTATAAGGTTGAAAGAGAGCTGGCTTTCTGTCACTCCACAGAATGATGACATGTAGCTGGGATCATGGAACCAATGACACATATTACTTAATCTTTCACCATGGAGCCTCTACCATTAACTGCATGAATCTTGCTATTTGTAAATAGTTTAAGGAAATGCACTGAGTCTAACACCTGAATTTTGTTGTTCTTAGGGAAGCTAGTCTAATTTGGAGGCAAAATAATTCTTTCCAATAAATGAAAACCAGAGTTATCCCTCTTCCAATCATTGTTCCAAAAGTTCAGCTTAGCATTTGAAGCCAATACCTTTAATTGCTATTAGTGATCTATAAAATGAGATTTCTCTATTTTCTGAACATCTTCATATACTTAAATTAGGATTGTTTTTCTCTGCTTGATCTCAACAGGTCATAAATACATTTTTCATATAGAACATAGGTCTTATAGGAAATCCCATCTGCTATGGTCTGCCTATTTGTATTCTCCTAAAATTCATATGTTGAAGACCTAAGTCCCAATGTGATGGTGAGGTAGGGCCTTTGGGAAGTGACTGGGTCATGAGGATGGAGGTTTCGTGAATGAGGTTAGTGCTGTTATGAAAGAGGCCAGAGAAAGCTGCCTTGCCCCTTCATCACGTGAGGTTACAGCAAAAAAAGGCCTCGCCAGAAAGCAGGCCCTCACCAGACAGCTAATCTTCCAGCACCTTGATCTTGGACTTCCCAGTATCCAGAACTGTTTGTTGTTTATGAGCTAAGCAATCAATGGTGTCTCTGTTATAACAACCAGAAGGGACTACAACATTATTTCTTCTATAGACATTCTTATATTTAACTTAGAATGACATCTATTCTTCTTTAGTCTGACAGCTCTTATTCTCTATACCATACATTTTTTAAAGACTTTTATTTATTATTTATTTATTTGACAGAGAGAAAGAGAGAGAGCAAGAGAGAGAGCACAAGTCGAAGGGCAGAGGGAGAGGGAGGGCTTGATCCCAGGACCCTGGGATCATGACCTGAGCCCAAGGCAGACGCTTAACCAACAGAGCCACCCAGGTGCCCCTATACCATACATTTTCATATTTGATTTTATCCTGTTTTATGTAAGTCTGTAACTTTTGTCTGCACAAATTTCAATGAAAAATAGAGAATACATTTTATTTCTCTTAAATCCTACACAGCAATTAACACAATTAGTCATGGATACATAACTAACTGGATACATTTTTTTTGAGGTACAACTGATATACATTAATTAGTTTCAGGGGTACAACATAATGATCAAATATGTGTATATTGTGAAATGATCACCACGATAAGTCTAATTAATATCCAGCACCATACATAGGTGCAAATTCTTTTCTCTTGTGATGTGAACTTTTAAGATCTACTGTCTTAGTAACTTTCAAATATGCAACACAGTATTATTAACTATAGTCACCATGTTGTACCTTATAGCCCCATGACTTATTTATAACTGAAAGTTTGAATCCTTTGACCCCTTTCATCCATTTCATCTGCCCTGCTACCCCCATGCATCCTGAAAATCCCACCTCAAGCAACCACCAGTCTGTCCCTGTTTGAGTTTGTTTTTTGTTTGCTTGTTTTGTGTAGATTCCACATATAAATGAGATCATACAATATCTGTCTTTCTCTGTCTGACTTATTTCACTTAGCATAATGTCCTCAAGGTCTATTCCTGCTGTTGCAAATGGCAAGATTGCATTCCTTTTTATGGCTAATAGTATTCCATTGTATATGTATACCACATTTTCTTTATCCATTCATTCACTGATGGACACTTAGGTTGTTTCCATATCTTTGCTATTGTAAATTATGCTGCATGAACATGGGGGTGCACATATCTTTTCTTTCCTTTTTTTCTTTTTAAGTATGTATTTATTTTTTGGTAGGAGGTGAGGGTTGTTTGTTTTTATTTGTAAAGATCTTGCAATAGTCTGCAAGGTCCTAAGCATTATTGGCCCCCATTTCCTCCCTGACCTCAACTTCCACCCCTCTCCCCTCTGCTTACTGCATTCTGGTCACTCCAGCCCTCTGCACACACGTGTGGTTTAGAGATTTGCAGGCACTGTTCTGTGTTTCTTTATTTTTTAATTTTATTAAGTTATGTAGTCATCATACAGTACATCATTAGTTTTTTATGTAGTTTGATGTAGTTTGATAGTTCCATGATTCATCGTTTGTGTATAACACCCAGTGTTCCATGCAATACGTGTCCTCCTTAATACCCATCACTGGGCTAACCCATCCCCCAATCCCTCCCCTCTGAAACCTTCAGTTTGCATATATCTTTTTATATTAGTATTTTTGTTTTCTTCAAATAAATACCCAGAAGTGGAAATGCTGGATCATGTGTGGTGTAGTTTTTATTTTTTGAGGAGCCTCCACACTATTTATGGTGGCTGCACCAATTTACATTCCCATCACAGTGTACAAGGGTTCCCTTTTCTGCACTTCCTCGCCAACACTTGTTATTTCTTGTCTTTTTGATAATAGCCATTCTAACTGGTGTGAGGTGACATCTCATTGTGATTTTGATTTGAATTTTTCTAATAATTAGTGATGTTGATCATCTTTTTATGTGACTGTTGGTCATCTGTATGTCTTCTTTGGAAAAATGTCTATTCAGATCTTCTGCCCATTTTTAAATCAGATTTTATTTTTTTTTTTTTGCTGTTGAGTTGTATGAGTTCTTTATATATTTTAATATGAACCCCTTACCGGATATATGATTTGCAAATATTTTCTCCTATTTAGTAAGTTGCCTTTTCATTTTGTTGTTTGTTTCCTTTGCTGTGCAGAAGCTTTTTAGTTTGATGTAGTCCTACTTGTTAATTTTTACTTTTGGAGTCAGATCCAGAAAATTATAGATTAAGACCAATGTCAAGGAGGTTATTGTCTATGTTTTTTCTAGGAGTTTTATAGTTTCAGGTATTACATTCAAGTCTTTAAATCATTATGAATTAATGTTTGTGTGTAGTGTAAGATAATGATCTGGTTTTCATTCTTTTGCATGTGACTGTCCAGTTTTCCCAACACTATTTATTGAAAAGACTATCCTTTCCTCATTGTGTATTCTTGTCTTCTTTGTCATAAATTATTTGACCACATATGAGGGGGTGTATTTCTGGGCTCTCTATTCTGTTCCATTGACCTATGTGTCGTTTTTATGCCAATACCATACTGTCTTGATTACTACAGTTTTGTAGTATAGTTTGAAATCAGGCAGTGTGATTCCTCCAAGCTTTTTCTCCCTTTTCAAGAGTGCTTTGGCTATTTGGAGTCTTTTGTGGTTCCACACAAATTTTAGAATTGTTTTTTCTGTTTCTGGGAAAAAAATGCCATTGGGATTTCAATAAGGATTGCACTGAATCTGCAGGTTACTTTGGGCAGTATAGACATTTTGACAATAGTAATTCTTCCAATCATTGAGCACAGAATATCTTTTCATTTATTCATGTCTTTTTCAATTTATTTTTTTTAAATTTAATTTTATTATGTTATATTAGTCCCCATACAGTACCTCATTAGTTTTTGATGTAGTGTTCCATGATTCCTTGTTTTTGAATAACACCCAGTGCTCCAGGCAATACATGTCCTCCTTAATACCCATCACCGGGCTAACCCATTTCTCCACCCCCCTCCCCTCTAAAACCCTCAGTTTGTCTCTCAGAGTCCATAGTCTGTCATGGATCATCTCCCCATCCGATATCCCCCCCCCATTTTTCCCTTCCTTCTCCTAATGTCCTCCATGCTATTTCTTATGTTCCACATATAAATGAAACCATATAATTGACTTTCTCTGCTTGACTTATTTCACTTAGCATAATCTCCTCCAGTCCCATCCATGTTGATGTGAAAGTTGGGTATTCATCCTTTCTGATGGCTAATATTCCATTGTATATATGGACCACATCTTCTTTACCCATTCGTCTTTTGAAGGGTATCTTGGCTCTTTCCACAGTTTGGCTATTGTGGACATTGCTGCTATGAACATTGGGGTGCATATGGCCCTTCTTTTCACTACATCTGTGTCTTTGGGGTAAATACCCAGTAGTACAATTGCTGGGTCATAGGGTAGCTCTATTTTTAATTTTTTGAGGAACCTCCATACTGTTTTCCAGAGTGACTGTACCAACTTGCATTCCCACCAACAGTGTAAGAGGGTTCCCCTTTCTCCACAATCTCTCCAACATTTGTTGTTTCTTGTCTTGTCAATTTTTGCCATTCTAACTTGTGTAAGGTGGTACCTCAGTGTGGTTTTGATTTGACTTTCCCTGATGGCTAATGATGATGACCATTTTTTCATGTGTCTGTCATTAATGTCCTACAGTTTTCACTGTACTGACTTCTAACTTTTTGGTTAAATTCATTCTTCAGTATTTTATTTTTGATGAAATTGTAAATAGGATTGCTTTCTTATTTCTTCTTTCTGATAGTTTGTTATAGTTCTGATGTAGTTTTGATAATTCTCTGATAGTTCTGGATATATGTTTACTGATTGATTATGAGCTTCTTAGAACTTGCATTCTGTCACTGTGATGGACAAAAAAGAAAATGTTTCAAAGTCAGGGGACATGAACATTTTAGTTTTTAATATATATTTGATTGGTTCCTAAAATGTCAATGCCAGTTTGAAAATCTGTTGAGTATATGTGTGTCACAACATATTATATTTATGTCTTGTGATTAAAGAAAGTCAAAGTCTACGGTAACTGCATGCTAATAACTCTAGGACCTCACTTCACTCAGAATGGATGTTCTCCTAAGCGGCAAGCCATCTCACAGACCTGACTAGTGAGACTGATCTGGATGCAAAAATTTCTCAACACACTTCTTTCTGGGGTTTATTTAACTGATTGGCATATGTGGGTGATTAATTCATGAATTTTTAAATAAATATATGCTCGCTTTCTCCCAGGCTCTGTGCCAATGATTTGGATAAGAGCCTTTCTCATGGAACTTGTGATTTATTGTTGTTGTTACTGTAGCTTCTCACATGGTGCTCCTTCTACTGGGAATATACTCCCTCCAACTTTCTTCTAACTTATCCTCAAGTGTCCCTTTATCACTGGAGCATTTCTGATACTTTGGTCTGAATTATATGTTGTCTCTTTTATCCTCTTTTCTGTTCCTCCTGTGATTATGTTAACATGTATTTGTCATATTAATTTGTCTGTCTTCCTTCACAAGACAGAGAACTAAATTACATATCACCTGATACAGAAGGATAATGGGCAAGTTGAATTTTTCCTCTGAATTAATTGAAAGGTATTTATATGGAAGTGAGAGTATGAAATACAACAGCCAGAGAAAAGATTTTAACAGAATTCTTGGCACCATTTTTGTCCACGATTGAGAGTTTCTATGGCTTATATGGCCAAAAAGCATGAGCAATTTAGATAATTTTTTCTGGGAATGTGAAAATAAGGTCCACATTTTTATTTAGTATATCTAGTCTACAGGACTTTTTACTGAATCAACCAATCATTACACAATTAAGAGAAATCAAGATGAGCGCAAAATATTATTTTATTTATAATAAATTATAAGCCAGATGATTTATGATGATCATTTGTATAAATATGCTAACCAAACTATATGAAAATTATTGTTCTGATGACAAAGATCACTTTTACTTTCTGTACTTTCAAAAAATAGAGTATAATAAAACTTTCATGAGTTTCTATGTAGAACTGAAAAAGTAAAAATCACCCTGCTGACAACCAACTACAGTATTCCCCCAAATAAGACAAGGCAACTCTAAGACCACAAAAATGACTAAATCCCCTTTCTCCTCACTAACAGCTTTTCTAAGAGATTTACCCTTATTTGCCACTGCCAACTCTAAGACTGCTTAAAACTCCCATCTCCTACTTAAAAATATTAAAATATCCAACTACTAAATTGTCCCAATTTTTTGAAGACATCCAATCCAGAATAGCTGCTCACTTTCCTAATCCCTTCTCAAAATCACTCATCAATGCTAACACCTAGTAAGTTTTCTTTCCCAACTGTCCTTTACTGAGATGTCCTTGCATTTCCCCTAGTTTTCATTTTCTCTCCCTGTGCGCAGCAAACTAAATGCACATCAGTTTTATTTTAACTGCAAGTGATTTTTTTTTTTTTTTTTGGTGGTCTTTAGGGTATAGACCTCAAAAGAATTAGGCATAAAATACACATTTCACAAATGATGTTTCAGTTTAGAGAGTTGCCCACGGATTTGACAATGATGTCAAGTGTGCTTGGACCTAGTGTGCTATCTAGTTACTTAGGTTCCAGATTCGTTCCTTCTTCACAGTTCTGGAAACTCAGTTTCCTCATTCTGCACTGAGAACTGGGTGTTGATGTCCCTAATAGGACTGAAGTTTTACAGTTCTATCCATCACTTGGGTGAAAGAAACAGGTTAAGCTTCTGTGTATTGCTCCTTGGCTCAATTTCACCCACTTGCCATGCAGCCAGTATGGATTAATGAGGAAGAATAAAATAAATAAGTGGCCTTTTTTTCCAGGCAATATATTAAAAGCTGTTCTTTGATGTATGGTGCAACTAAGACCTTCATGTTGGTGCTCCCATTACCCCTTATTGGGATTCTTGTCACTTTGTGAGGTTCAATATGCACATAAACATCACAGAAATGACATCTCCTGAGATATCTTGGGAATTAGATTCTCTTCATTTTCTAGCCTCCATAGGTTAGCAAGGAAATATTCAAGAATACATAAATCTCATCTATTAATTGGGAATGAGATGAGCATCTAGGAGGCTATTTAATAGATGGGGAAATGCAGGCTGACAAGCTGGGGCCCTAATCCACAGGAGCTCTATCTCCATATCCCATTGCTTAATTGGAGAGCCCTCTACCCTCCCCAAATTCACTAGAGGCATTCTAAGAGCATAAACAAACAAGAGAGAAGACCTATTCCTGCAGGAGTAGTGATTATGTTAATAGGAACCATCATGTCTAATTACCTCATTACAGTGTCCTACCCTCCTTTGAAGTATTGGCTTCAGTAATGGGAGATAGTTAAGTCCAGAAAAAGTGATTGAAGTTGATTCCACCACGTGATATGAAAACATTTCTTTCACTGAAATGGATCTGCCTCTGCCTTGTGATATTCGAGTTGATATATGGCAATACACTTCTGTTCTTATTATTGCTGAACAACACAAACACTTTTCCTTTTAACTTTGCCATTTTTGGCAAAAGTGGAAATAAAATACAAACATGAAACTGAGGATAAAACCTTAGGGACTGATAGGAATTTTTACATTAAGACAGATGCAGTCATCTGGTATATATTCATATTTGGGGATTGTTATGGAAAACACATATTTAAACAAATATTGCCAAACAGGAAGGCACTCCTCAGTTTACTCCTTTGGACTTTGTCCTTCTTTTGGGTTTACAAATTTGTTCGTTTATTGTCTTTTACGCTGGCTTTGAAAGTTCTACTTGTCCTGTGCCAAGTGCCACTGGGGGAATTATTAGCTGCTCAATGAAGCCTTGCAGCTCACTTTTTTGTGTCATCCTGAGAATGTTCAATTGCAACTTAAAAATAAAAGTGATATAAACTTTGCGGAAAACAGTGTGTCAAAAATCGGCAAAATGCTTTCTTTAAAAATTGCAGCAGTCAATATCTGCTTACTGTTGCAATCACAATCAGAATTTTCCCTGAAAACCCATTGCAGGCAATAAATACACCTGGTGGTGTCATGAATGAAAACTCACAGCTTTACATGAAGCACTGATTGTTTCTCATGCTATGTCACCAAGGAGACATAAAGGGCAAATGATTGTATGTGCGTGTGTTGTGTGTGTGTGTGTGTGTGTATGTGTGTGTATCAGAGGATTATTTTAGGAAATTTGATGAACTTCCACAAGCTAGCATTTCCCCATATGGGAAAACTACATAGAACTAACTGATAAAAGCTGTGGGAGTTAAATAACTATTAGCTGCTGGTGCAAAAGCCTTTCTTTGCCTTCCTACTTTCTCCATTTAAATTCCATTTCACTAGGTTTCAGCAGCTACCTGAGTAATCACGGGAAAACTTGATGATTTGGCCATGTATCTTATTTGTCTTTCAATCACATCTAGTTCTGTAGATAATCGATAACTCAACTATGAGTACATTAAACCAATAAGATTATTATAAAGATGTAAGTATGGTCTAGAGCTAGCAATAATTCCTTTGCATTGTTCACTGTGGAATATTTGATTTAACTCAATCAACCACTCACTGATGAGAAGAAAAAAATCATTTTTTTCATAGAACACTTGTACTCATGTATGAATCCTCAGAAGCCTGAGAGTAAAGAAAACTCTATACAGAAATTCGGTCAAATTTCTTCCTTCTCCACCAGCTGCCACACAGCACAGAGGACTGCTGGATGGTTATGATTCCACAGAATGTAGTACCTTACCCATTATGCCATTATGAATAAAGATATGAACACTCCAGATTTTCATACTTAACAAATCTGTTGATAAAGTTACTTGTATTTTTAACCAATTAATAGGCTTAGCAATATTTCATAGAAAACAGAACTTAGTGTAGTTGGTCACTGTTATTTTTTTCATTAATAATTAGGCTGTGAGCAGAAGTATCCACCAAAAGGTTTTCTAGCTTTTCAAAAATTGTTTCTAATTTCCACTAACTTTTCCGATGATGTGTATAGCTATATAATTCTATCTTTTAATAACTGAGATAATGTGTTGAAACTGATCTCTATTAAGGGCACTTCAACTGTGTAACTGGTGTCCCTCAAAATTAGGACCCTAAGTTTTCTTTGAGGATTCTTTAATGTTCTGTTTGGCCAAAGATGGTCATTCTGTCCAATCCATATGAGAAGGCTGCACATCTTGTCTTATTTTTAGACTAAGAACCAGGAAGATACAGTAGATATTGACAGAATCCCAGTAGCGCTAGTGTTGTGTTTTAATAATGTCACTAACAGGGTGTCTGGGTGGCTCAGTCAGTTAAGCATCCGACTCTTGATCTCAGCTCAGGTCTTGATTTCAGGGTCATAAGTTCAAGCCCCACATTGGGCTCCAGGCTGGGCATGTAGCTCACTTAAAATAATAATAATAATGTCACAAACAGTTCAACAAGCCAGGGCTTGAGTGTAACATGTGTAAAATGCAGCCCTTGCAATGTACTTCCCTTTCACTCCCATTCCTGTACGTTCATTTGCCAGTAGTCTTCTCAGTAAAGACACCCCTATCATTGATAAAGCCATAAAATTAAAAACTGTACCTGTTTCCTCCATTTTCATTACTCCTCAGAGCCAATCAATAAGGCCGCAATTTTACCTTCAAAATATTTTCAAATAAGTCCATCCTTCCTATCTGACATTCTAAAACACTCTTGTCCCAGCCACTATCTTCATGTATTCCTACTACGGAAATCACTTCCTTATCTGGTCCCTCTGCTGTGATTATTACATCTTCTAGCTCATTTTGTAGACAGCAGCTGAAATGATATACTTTTCAATAGAAATCATTATCATATTGAAACTGCACTAGAAACCCTTTAATAGTTTTCTGCTTTACTTAAAAGACAGATATTTTAATGTCATCTGGGAGCCATTTACACTAAGATTCTTGGTCTACAGAAAATTCTCAAATATTTGTTCAATGAATGAAAATATTTTTTGAGTAACTTTATGAAAGAATAAAAAAGTGAAATTATTTGGCAAAAGAAACTAAATCCATGCCAAGTAAAACACAGCTTGGTGTTAATTTAAACCTAATGCATATTGCAAATTTAGAAACAAACCCAAGTAAGGCCTGACAGTTAAATCATTTGGGTTGAATATATGAATTTATTTTCTTCATTAAATGATATTGAATATAAAGAGAACCCATAAATAAGAAGGAAAAAAAACAGATGTAAAAAACAATTCAGGAAAAGGATGTAACAATAGAAAAACAATGGATGAGTAGTTATTGACTTGGATGTCCTAGAACACTGATATGTAAGCCTGCAAAGGGAGAAAACCACAAGAAGCAAGTTATTTTTGTAACAAATTCTCAGAAATTAGAAACATTTGGTGTGTAAAAGTAGGGTTCAGAGTGAGGCTAAAATCAGAAGGGCTAATGAACATTGCATGTAAAAGGCAGTTCTATAATACAAGATTCTTCTCCCCATGCTACAGGACTTGGGAATGGCTCAGATACAAAGATGGAAAAAGACTGATGTTTAACTCCTGGACAGGAGAACCTGAAAATTTTCAGGAAAACAAGGCAGAGCTGCGTAAATTCTTTTTCTATTAGCAAATGAGTAATAGTGAGTAAGTGAAAATCTATACAGTTAATAGCAAGGCTTCCAAATCTCTATTTCCGTTCTGCTTCCAGAAAGCCAGGACTCAGTGTATACCTTTCCTATTCCCAATTTGCCAATCACAGAACATCACTGTAAAATTATTTTCTGGTAAACCAGAACGAAGGAACAAATAGATGCTGTTTTTATTATATTACTCTTATAATTATTATTACTACTGTTGGTTTCTTTATTTCCTCATCTTTATTACATAAGAGGTAGTGTACTAGATACACTCTCTTGCACTGTGTTTTTTTTCACTCTGTGTTATTTCATAGAGGTCTTCATTCAGTCTCATAAATTTATAGTATTCTCTGATATGTACTGTGCTCTTATTCAACAACTATCTTAGGCATGGGCATTTAGTTCTTTTTTCCCCAGTAATTTAAATGATACTTCAGTGAAAGTCTTTGTGGAAATGAATTTTTTCATTATTGGTGATAAGTCCCACAGTGAATTCCTAGGAGTAGAGTTAAGGGATCAAAAGTTAAAAACTTAGCTAGTTTTGGTTAAGTGTTGCCAGATGTAACTCCACAGGGGACATATGGGCTGGTGCCCATTTCACCACAGCTTCTTAAAGAGAGTAAGTTGTCAAACATTTACTTAATTGTAACCGTTTATGTCTATATTAAGCTAAACACGAGTTCATACTATTTTCTCTAAATCTAAACCATTTACCACATGGATCATTCTAGCCTTCACCCTTTGCTTATCTGAAGCCTCCTACTCATCCCTGAGAAACCTGGCTCCCACCATCCACCACAAATTTATTTAATATTACATTCTTTTATACGTATATACATTTCTGGTTTCAAAATTGTTAACCCGTATTCCTATAAAAATAACTGTATCAGCTAACATACAGAGCTTATGTTCAGTTCCTTTTGCCTTTAGTCTGAGAGATTCTGTTAATTTCCAAAGATACTTAGGTCTGCCATTTTCCCCTAGCTCCTTCAGTGAGTTGTTTCATACACATATAATGCAAAGAGGTTCTTTCGTCTCATTCTGCATTGTATCCTGAAGTATTTCAGGATAATTTTCTAAATAATTTTTTTAATTTGAGTACATTAAAGTTCACTCCTTGTGTAAATTCCATAGGTTTTGACCAAATGCATAATGTCATGTATCTACCATCACAGTATCATAAAAAAGAAATTAGTTTCACTGTCCTAAAAATCTCATGTGCTTCACCTATTCAAGCCCTCCCCACTCTGACCCCTGGTTTTTAATGCCATTGTTTAGAAAGACAAATTGGTCTCTGCTACTTTACATTAATCATGAAGAGAGCTGCTTTAAGCATTCATGTATATGCTTTTGTGTACATTAGTTTTATACTTAGGTGGGTAAAAATCTAAAAGCATGATTGTTGGATAATGTGGTAAAATTATGTCAAGCTGTGTAAGAAACTGCCGACTATCTCCAAAATGACTGTACCCTTTTATGTTTACACGAGCAATGAACGTGTCCCTGTTGCTCCATATCCTGACCAGTGAATGGTATTGTCAGTTGTTTTTGGATTCTAGAGAAATGGCTACAAAACATAAAACACAGCAATGTAGAAGAAACAGAAATAGAACAAAGGAACATTTTATTTTATTTTACTTTTTTGATTTTTTTATATTTTTTAAAGATTTTATTTATTTTATTAGAGAGAGATACAGCGAGACAGGGAACACAGCATAAGGGATGGGAGAGGGAGAAGCAGACTCCCGCTGAGTAGGGAGCCCAATGCCGGGCTCCATCTCAAGACCCTGGGACCACAACCCAAGCTGAAGGCAGATGCTTAATGAATGAGCCACCCAGGCGCCCCTAAGAGAGCATTTGACAACTTAAATTAATATCCTCAGAGAAAATGAGAGATGTTGGGAATATAAAATAGAAACAGAATGCCATCCAAAGAAGTGAAACTCTCACTATTTGAAGATGGTATGATACTTTATGTGGAAAACCCAAAAGACCCCACCCAAAAACTGCTAGAACTCATACAGGAATTCAGTAAAGTGTCAGGATATAAAATCAATGCACAGAAATCAGTTGCATTTATATACACCAACAAGACAGAAGAAAGAGAAATTAAGGAGTCAATCCCATTTACAATTGCACCCAAAACCATAAGATACCTAGGAATAAATCTAACCAAAGAGGCAAAGGATCTGTACTCAGAAAACTATAGAATACTCATGAAAGAAATTGAGGAAGGCACAAAGAAATGGAAAAATGTTCCATGCTCATGGACTGGAAGAACAAATATTGTGAAAATGTCTATGCTACCCAGAGCAATCTACACATTTAATGCAATCCCTATCAAAATATCATCAGCTTTTTTCAAAGAAATGGAAAAAATAATCCTAAAATTTGTATGGAATCAGAAAAGACCCTGAATAGCCAGAGGAATGTTGAAAATGAAAAGCAAAGCTAGCGGCATCATAATTCCGGACTTCAAGCTCTATTACAAAGCTGTCAGCAAGACAGTATGGTACTGGCACAAACACAGACACATAGATCAGTGGAACTGAATAGAGAGCCCAGAAATGGACCCTCAACTCTATGGTCAACTAATCTTCGACAAAGCAGGAAAGAATGTCCAATGGAAAAAAGACAGTCTCTTCAACAAATGGTGTTGGGAAAATTGGACAGGCCACATGCAGAAGAATGAAACTGGACCATTTCCTTACAGCACACACAAAAATAGACTCAAAAGAGATAAAAGACTTCAATGTGAGACAGGAAAGCATCAAAATCCTAGAGAAGAACACAGGCAGCATCCTCTTTGACCTCAGCCACAGAAACTTCTTCCTAGAAACATCGCCAAAGGCGAGGGAAGCAAGGGCAAAAATGAACTATTGGGACTTCAAGGAAAAAAAAGCTTTTGCACACCAAAGGAAACAGTCAACAAAACCAAAAGACAACCAACAGAATGGGAGAAGGTATTTGCAAATGATATATCAGATAAAGGGCTAGTATCCAAAATCTATAAAGAACTTATCAAACTCAACACCTAGAGAACAAATGATCCAATCAAGAAATGGGCAGAAGACATGAATAGACATTTTTCCAAAGAAGACATCCAAATGGCCAACAGACACATGAAAAAATGCTCAATATCACAGGGAAATCCAAATCAAAACCTCAATGAGATACCACCTCACACCAGTCAGAATGGCTAAAATTAATAAGTCAGGAACTGACAGATATTGGCAAGGATTCAGAGAAAGGGGAACACTCCTACACTGTTAGTGAGAATACAAGCGGGTGCAGCCACTCTGGAAAACAGTAGGGAGGTTCCTCAAAAAGTTGAAGATAGAGCTACCCTATGATCTAGCAATTGCACAACTGGGTATTTACACCAAAGATACTAATGTAGTGATCCAAAGGGGTACTTGCACTCCGATGTTTATAGCAGCAATGTCCACAATAGCCAAAATATGGAAAGAGCCAAGATGTCCATCAACAGATGAATGGATAAAGATGTGATATATATATATATATATATATATATATATATATATATATACATATATACACACACACACACACACACACACACACACACACACACACACACAATGGAATATTATGCAGCCATCAAAAAACACGAAATCCTGCCATTTGCAATGACGTGGATGGAAGTAGAAGGTATTATGCTAAGCGAAATAAGTCAATCAGAGAAAGACAAGTATATGATCTCACTGATATGAGGAATTCTTAATCTCAGGAAATAAACAGTGTTGCTGGAGTGGTGGGGGTGGGAGGGATGGGGTGGCTGAGTGATAGACATTGGGGAGTGTATGTGCTATGGTGAGCACTGTGAATTGTATAAGACTCATGAACCACAGACCTGTGTCTCTGAAATAAATAATACATTACATGCTAAAAAAAAAAGAGAGAGAGAGAAGATAGTAGGAAGGGAAAAATGAAGGGGGGAAAATCTGAGTGGTAGATGAACCATGAGAGACTATGGACTCTGAGAAACAAACTGAGGGTTTTAGAGGGGAGAGGGTGGGGGGATGGGTTAGCCCGGTGATGGGTATTAAGGAGGGCATGTATTGAATGGAGCACTGGGTGTTATACGTAAACAATGAATCATGGAACACTACAACAAAAACTAATGATGTAATTTATGGTGACTAACATAATAAATTAAAAAAATAAGGACAAATTTTTGAGAATTAAAATGTGATAGAAAAAAACATAAAATTTACACAGAACAGTTAGAAATGAGTATACTTATGAAAAAATAAGGGGGGGAGTCAAGATATAACCAAGAAATAAAAGATAAGGAAATTAAGTAATCAAGTCAAGATGCCCACCATCTTGGACAGAGTGATCAAGGAATGAACAAAGTAAGGGGAAGGTACTATTTTTCACTGAAATTATAAATTAAAAAGCCCAAATTTGAAAAACATTAGTTTTCCAGAGAAAATAGGGCGAATATAATAAATGAAAGAGACTCACATTTTTGTGAAATTTCAGAGTACCAAGGATAAAGAGGAAGTGGAAAATATTAAATTCTTAAAGAGAGGCGGAAAATGAGGCTATAAAAATATAAGAATCAAAACAAATGGCATTGCTATCCCCCAAGGCAGTACCAGAATATACCACAGTTCTGAGGGAAATACTATTTTAAAACCTGAATACAATGCCCAGTTAAACTATATTTATTCTGCACCACTGAACCACATTATCATTTCAGACCTGTTGGTTACCTCAGGTAGACCTGAGGTACTGTCAATTTCCCTTTCTACAGTTACACGATTGATTCAAGTTGTTTTTGTTTTTGTTTTTGTTTTTGTTTTTACTATAGACTGTGCCTTATGTGCATGGAGTTCTTCATTTCTATTTCTGTTTCTGTTTTTATGTCCAGTGATTTCTATTTCTATGTGTCCAAGATTCCATTGCACAAATTTCCTGATTTCTATACCTCTGGTCCCTAGAACAGTGCCCCACTTAACATATATTTGATGGATTAATAAATATTTTAATCGATAAAGAGCCATAGCTCTCCTGTGCATTTCCCTTCCAGTGGGATCAGATGTTTGAATCTCTCTTTTTTCGAGATAAACCAGGCTATCTTTCTAAGAAAGGGAAGGAAAAATATCTTGTAGCCTCAGCATTCCATCACTACTATTTTAAAGATGTTGCCTTATGTGTTCTTCCTGATGATTACTACACATAGCCACACTACCAAGGGTCTGTTTGATCACAGGGCTGAGCTTTATGTACTTGGAGAAGGCTTTTTTCTCTAACTGCTTCATGCCCATCATAGGTAGCTTACTCATTTCTCCTGACTTCTTCACATTCCCTGTTCTGTGCTTGGATCACAGACACCTAAATCAATAAACAAAACACTTATTCTTAGAAATATTGTGAATATTGCTATCTTATTTTTAAAGAATACATCTGAGCATGCACTAATGCAGTGAAGCATTCTTATGAATGGCTAAAGCAGTGGTTCTATGAGGAGAGGTATAGAGGGAATTTCTGTAATAAGTCATCACAGAGCAAGAGTGTCCTTTTCTGTTTGCTTTCATGCAAAATGAGATAAAATGTAGGCATCAATATATCTTTTCCCGACTGAAAGCAAAGTTACGAAGAGTTGAGAGGTTAGGAGGTGGATGGTAATGCAGGTAGAAATGGATTTCCTTCACTTTCTTTTACTTGGAACATGTACATTGTTTCCCTTTGTGGCAATGTAATACCTGAGGAGATGATCATGTTACCCTCTTTCCAATCTCACTTTAGTGCTCTGAGTAAATAACCAGTACACACCTCCATGTGTGTCTGGGAATTTGTCTGGGCTTTGGAGCCATTTCTCCCCTACCAGTCAGGGGTGGCTCCTTCACACAAAACTCTCGCCTTAAATTCTTTCATTTTAGTTTCTCTCTTGGATCATAACCCTTCTAGGTACCAGGAAGGTTAGAGATTGTTAACTCTTACTTTTGATTTCTTTTTTCAGTTGGGAGCAAAAAGTAATAGCAATGTTTTTTGTCAAGGCTTTCACTGAAAAGTTTTCTAAAGCAAAAATAGACTTCTTAAAAAATTTGAAAATACAGAAGGTTGTCACCAGTTAGAAAAACCACCAGTAATTTCTTTAAGATATAAACTTTAGTGCCTAAAGAGATAAACTGAAAATGGCACCAAGAATTTATTCTACCCCCAGAGGAAAAAACAACAACAATGTTTTGTATTAAAACAGAAATATTTCTGGCATAATCCCACCAACATCTCTAAATCTAGAGGGGTAAAGTAAACATGGGAAATCCACAGATCTATTATGGACTGAATTGTGTCCTCTCAAATGCATATGTTGAAGCCCTAACCCCGAACGATATTGTATTTGGAGATGAACCCTTTAAAGAGGTCGCTAAGGTTAAATGAAGTCTTCTCCTCCTCAATACACTTGACTCTGTAGCATCCCAGTTTTTATAAATTCTGTTAATTTTAATTCTATGAAATATAAATCTCGTTATCTTGTCTTAGAATCTCTTGAAGAGGCAATATCACAACCTTTATAAGTTATGGTGTCCCAAACTCCTCTTAGCCACTTATTCATTTGATTAATGCTTATTGAGCACCTACTATCTGAAAGATCTAGGCATTAGGATACATTTGTGATGAGAAGTAAACAGACTCAAATTCCTGTCTATGGAGTTATATTCTAGCAAAATGTGCCTCAACATAAACTCATCTTCTTCTCTCTAATTCACTAGAACTGAATCTAATGGGGGCACCCGGGTGGCTCAGTCAGTTAATAGTACAACTCTTGATTTGGGCTCAGGTCATGATCTCAGGGTCATGGGATTGAGCCCCATGTTGGACTCCACACTGAGTATGGAACCTGCTTAAGATTCTCTCTCTCCCTCTCCCTCAGTCCCTTCCCCACCCTACCCCTGCTCACACATTCTCTCTCTTTCAAAAAAAAAAAAAGAAAGAAAGAAAGAAAGAAAAAAGAAAAGAAACTAAATTAAATCTAATCGTAATAGGACTATTTTTTTAAAAAACCTCCAATTAAAGTCATGTGCAACAAATTTCATAACTATACGATTCTTAGGAAATAGTGCAGAATAACTGAAAATGTTTTATATTGCTATTTGAAAATATCTTCAAAATGAAGATTATGTAAAAGGGTTAAAGTTTGTACTTATATACTAAGAATTTAATATGGTTTGTGTGCAGATTTATGACAGTTTCTTTTATTCTTTTCTTTCAAATTCACAGCCCAGTAAAATGGCAATTCAAAAAATGTGTAATTTTAAGATATGCCAATCATTCTAAAATAAGATTCTAGTTCAGAAAAAGGGGCTTTTTCTGATGAAGTCTGGATCAACATACTGCCAGAATTTCTAGTTGAAAAATTAAAATGTCAGTCAATCATCATATGTTTCCAAATATCTGGATACTTGACATTACATAGACAAAACTTATGGGTGAGGAACTGAACTTTTATGTTTATATTTTTTTAACTAGGATATATATCAAAATAATGCCATCACAGAAGTCTCTCAGCTCAGGTTAGTTCCAAGTTAAAAAAAAAAAAAGAAAAGAAAGGAAAGGAAAAAAAAAAACAAAACAAAACTCCATAGTGAGAAATTCCTGGCTACAGCCTGTTCTGATGAAACTCCATGGATAGTCACAGCAGTTATTCTTTTAACCCTTCATCATTTCCCCTTCAACCTCCAAGTTAAAAAAAAAATAGATGAACTCATATCTATCATGTCATCTTAGACTAAAGTAATTTTACTCTCCTCAGAACACTGTACCACAGTGAGTTGATTGCCTTTAAAGTGATCTTCATATGCAAATCAATTTAAATTGAACTCAGAAAAAATTCCAAGGAATTCACCATCTAACCTAAAAATAAATTATGTATTACATATACCACATATAGCTATAGCTGGAATATATAATTTTGTATGCAATATATTTTATATATTTAATCATACATACATGAGAAATTTGAGGGAGGAAGAAGACTATGGACAGGTAAGCATGAGGTATATTGCAAGTGGGTACTGTTCTTGACATACTTCTATTTGGGGGATTTTACTGAAAATAATTCACCTTTCAATAGCTTTGTATGATAACATGCATGATTTTACCTAAATTCTTCCATGAGCCTCAAAGTGAAGATACAAATGTTCTTCCAAATAGAACTTAACAGTTCTGCCACAAATATGCTCTCTCTTAGAGTACTTATATTATTTCACTTAATATTACATTTATTTATACAGAATTGTCATCCAATATAGTATTTGAGTCTCTGAGAGATATTTATACTCCCACACCCTTTAAATGAAGTCATCTGAGACAAGAGATGAATTGCCACAAAGCAGCTAGAAGAAGCCCAGTGTAAGGTAAATCTGTTAGGCTTCAAAACATACAAAAGTAGAGGTCACCCCCTAGGTCACTAAAAATGTCATCATTTATTCCCTGAGGAAATTGAAAGTTGACCAAAGACATCTCATAATTTTGAAAATGCCTGTCTGTGATCTATATCCTTTCGGCCCCTACTCTTTACCATTGCCATGCTGATTAATATGGGCTTGGAAAAGTTCAATGCAACCCATTAACACTTTGATGAAAAGGTTTTTCCTTTCTTCTCCTTCTTCTATTCTCTTGACATTATAGTAATAAATCACCGTGTCTTAGAAGAGCTCCTGAATTTAATCTTCTATGAAAAAGTTTTAATTAATTTTCTTTACCTTGAAATTTCTTCTGTTGGTATGTCCTTGGGAGAGCTTAATAAATATTTCTGTATTATTCCTTGATTTAAATTGATATTGGAGTAATATTTAGGGGATTACATTTATCCTTAACTCTTTTTTCCACTTTGAGTCCCTAATATAAAGAGAAAGTGGACCTTTTAATTGACTATTTAATTGATTCATTATTTTTGGAAATTTCCTTGTCATCACATCCATGATCACTTTTATTAATTTATTTTCCTAACCCATCTATTGTTATTTTGCTTACCTAGTTGGAAAAAATAATAAAGGGTATTGCTTTTCTCTTATTTTCATATGGACCTTCTAAGATCAGTGACTCAATCAAGTCAAAATATGTATTTAAAAAGAATTAGGCTAATAAGGTTGTGCTCACTTTTATACTCATAGCTAGTCATGTGACATAAATAAAACTTCTAGACTTCCTTTTTCTTTAATCTTTTCCCTGATAAATACAGAGGATCAGATGTGATAATTGTGAGGACTCCTTTCACATTTATTCTAAATCATAGTCAGTATAGCTAAGCACATGCTCATATTTTATTCTATATTTTGGCTGTATGTTCTTTAAAAATATTCATAATTGCAAAGTACACCTTTTAAAATTTATATGTGAAATTGACTTTTGCTATCTTGGAGACAAGACCAAAACCTATATAACCTAGAGTTGCAAGAATGGAAATAACAAATTCTCCAATTAGGTTATAGTCAGAAAGTGTTGACAGTGTCCCATTTTTGTAGGATATCACTCTGAAACTCATGCCTCAGCTGTGCACTGATTGGATTATTCCAATATTGTATCAGGCCATCATCAGCTTTCTGGTGTGCTGTAGATGATAGAACAACTTTGCTGTAGAGTGGGTCCATTGATTATGCAGGACTTAGTGCCAATGGATCAAATATTCTGTGAGCTCCTGAATAGTGAGCTAGCTTAGGTCTTGTGAACAGGTAAAGTGAACTCATACCAAGAATATATTTTTAGGGATGCCTGGGTGGCTCAGTCGTTAAGTGTCTGCCTTCGGCTCAGGTCATGACCCCAGGGTCCTGGGATCGAGCCCCACATCGGGCTCCCTGCTTCACAGGAAGCCTGCTTCTCCTTCTCCCACTCCCCCTGCTTGTGTTCCCTCTCTTGCTGAGTCTGTCTCTGTCAAATGAATAAATAAAAAATCTTTAAAAAAGAGAATATATTTTTATTTCACTCTAGATAAATTGGTATGTCTTCTACGGCGGAAGGGTCTCAATGCAGTCAACTTGACACAAGATGGCTGGTTGGTCTGTTTGAAGAATGGTGCCCTGTGATGGTGCCATCAGGGTTAATTTCTGTTTCTTATAGTTAGAGCAACAGAATGAGTTAGTTTGGCTTTGGGAAGAGGGATGCCTTGCTTTGAAGTTTGTACCTATCTCCATCTCAACCAACATAGCTACTTGTTAATTAACGCAATTGTTCCAGCACTGGTATGGCCAGCTGTCTGCTCTGGACAGCTGAGTTATTTTGTTCTTTGATTTTTTAAAACGTTCTCTGGTACATCTCTCTGTGAGCATTAACATGTGATACAACAGTCTTTATGCCTTATGCCCATTCTCACGGGTCCATCCATGTGTCTCTTCTATAATTGTTCCTGTTCCCATCTTCCAATATATCTCCTCCTTGAACAACCAGTCCATGAATCCATATAAATTCTAACCTCAAGACCTATCTGTTTCCAGAAAATGTAGATGGCCAGAGGAGCCACCGGGAATTCTGCACTTTTTCCCCTTTGTTGCTGTCTTCCCAGGGTACATCTATAGTACAACTGCCATCCATTTTCAGTTTGCATGAATTACTGGCTTCTTCACCCATATGCTATCTTGAAATTTTTCCCTTTTTGTCAGTGAATCCAAAGGGATCTCCTGTACAGCTCTTTGTGTGATCCAAGAGAAAGGATCTGGTGCAAAATTGGTAGATATCATGAGGATCTAGGCCACTTACTGTGAAGACTTTTTGAGTCCAACGGTCCAATTCAGTAATGGGTATATTACTTACATCTTATGACTGGTTGGTGCTGGGCCTGCCCAGTCTATGATGTGGTGGGTCTGACAAAAACCAACTCATGGCAATTCTGTTTACACAGTAAGTTTGGGTTCCATTATCAGCCAATCTGTCTCTACCAGTGCCAACCAGCATACTAAGAACAGTTTTCTAAAAAGGTTATAATTCTCTGCTTCAGATGGAATAGACTTGCTCCAGAACAACAGAGGTCTGTATCGTGATTCTCCTTTGGTCCTTGCCATAAACACTCCATGGATTTTTTTTCCCAACACACATGTCTCTAATACCATGGAGTCCACTGCTCAAATGGCAACACCTCTTACATCTCAACCTAGACTTGCTTCAAAGCCCTTACTTGCTCTGGGCCCTACTCTAACTCAAGGTTAGAGCCTTATATGGCACCAAATATTCCCAGGTGTGGAATATGCTGTCTCCAAAACCCAGAAAGACCTACAGTGTGCTATGCTTTTGTCTTAGCAGTGAGAGATACAAGACGGAATCATTTGTCTTTAGCTTGGAAAGGAAAACTATGTACCGTTAACTGTCTCCTTAACTCTATGTCAGATTCCTGGCTTCTGCTCTGACTTTCTACTTTTTACAACAATAAGCAACAGTGCCCAACTTTATTTTAGCCTCTATCCTTTCAGGAGTCTATCATTCCCATTGCTATACTGTAGTCTAGTTATGTAAAGGCATCTCCTACCATCAGCTATGGACTTCAGAAGGCATCTAACATAAGGCTTCTCAGTGCTGGGGTCTCTCCTACCAACACATTCTTTCTTGTATTGGTAAATGCAGTGTCCACCAGGAGCGTCCTTCTGGGTATCCCAGTCTTGCATAATATATCCACTCTAGCATAACCAATTCTCTTAGCCTTCTAATCCATTCTTCCACTATCTGTCACAGTGGTTCAGGTATTTCAATTTCACATACTGTGTTTTACTGGTTTCCACTTATTAGTCCTATCTCCAAGGGTCCTTGGCAGAGTGTAAAATCCTATAAACCAGAAAAGGGATCTTCATGAACAAACTCACTGTTACCCAACTTCATTTTTTACCCCTCGATCTAGAAGTTTCAGAATCCATTCTCATAAATACACTCCCAATTTTGCCTGTACATGTCGGCTAGTTCTGCAGGTCACTCAGGATACAGTCTTTTCTCTCCTTTTAAGGCAATTATCTGGCTCCATTATGTTCCTTTAATGGTGTAGTGGCCAAAAGGTAGTTGGAGCAGACTGAGAAAGACCTATAGTTACTTTCAAGTCTGGGGATAGTACATGGTTCATCACTGATGGCCATAGGAACTCAAAATTCTTAAGTGCATCATCCCAGTGTGAATGTCCCTAAGTTCACATTTTAGGTTTCCTTTTCTTTCCAACAAGGGTCTTTACTTTGGAGGAGCAGACCTATTGGGACTAAAAATTCAACCTTCTCTAGAGTTTCACTACAATTCTGTTTATGGCCTGGGACTTGCTCTGAGGTTTTCCTGCTTTCCCACTGCAGGAGGTGATAGTCTCCTTACATACTGCCAAGAAACATTTCTGGTTTTCACATGTAACATTTAATTATTCATTTATCACCCCTAGCCCCTTATTAATTTTATCTACAGCATTAATTGCTCCCATCAACATCCATCCACTTACATTGCCTTATAATTATTTTTTTTCTGTTAATCATAAATGTCGAAAGCATCAAACCCCAGTGAACTTCCCTTTCACTGGTATACACCTGGGACTGGAGAAGACTTGTGGACGTTATGAGACATGCTTTTATATTTGAGAATTGGGGGGATTGGTGCAGCTATGCTGGTCTTGATTCTGCTGAACCGTTGACACTATGTCTCTCTGGAGAAAGAAACTTGGAACTGTTTTTTGTTCTTACCTCAAATGCCCGCAGTCTTCAACTATCTTCAGTAGCCTGATAGTAATAGGACTATGTGAATGCATATTACCTTATATCACTGCTAGGTTTTACTTCAATGAAAACCTTCTGAAAATCTTTGGATATGAAAACTTTAATATGCAGATATCTATGCTGAGGCTAGTTATACAGTTAGCTTAATGATTCCTACTCTCACTTAATTAAATGGGATTTAAAATAGAAGGGGGGCACAAGAAACAAGAGACTAAGTAAACCAGCTTATTGCTTGTACTACCCTAGGAAGTACTGTAAAACATTTTCCAATGATTAAACTAAAGTTAAATTGTGATGTGGGGGATATTTGTCATTAGCTGTTTCCTATCTTGCTTTAAAAATCATCCCTACTCCTGGGTGATTAGACATTCTTGGGTCCCATATTTTAGTGCATGGAATGATGCTATTAATTTATCCTTTGTATAAAAATAATGGTAACTTTTTGGATAATTTATTTTTATTAATTTTTTAAAACAAAAACTTAAATTAAAAACAAGCCAATAAAAATAACCAAAAACAAACGAAGAAAAACACATCTTTTTATTGGTCACCTATTGCTGCATAATAAAGCACCCCCAAACTCAGTGACATACAGCAGTACAGAGTTATTATCATGCTGACAAGCTTCAGGTCAACTGGGGGTATATCTGCCTCAGAATGTCTGTGAACTGAGGAAAATGGCTTGGCCTCATGTGTCTTACTCTAAGACTAGCAGATTTCCAGGGAAGAAGGTAGGAATGGGAAACAAGATACACAGAATAACTAATTGATAATTTGGGATATAGATTGGACACATAATTACCTTATCTTTTAAAGCATTTGAGAAAGTCAGAATTGTAAATGCTATTTTTATGAATTTATTCAGTTAATAATATTTAAGAATATTTATTTAGTACATATTTGTATGTCACATGCCAGGCATGGTGCTAAATCCCAGGGATTCAAAGTTGAATAAAGTAGACACTTTCTTTTCCATTAGGGAGCTTACATTTTGATGAGTTTAAGAATGTGTGTTCCAGCTAAAAACCTAGATTCTCATGGGGCTAACTTTTTTACATGTGGTTAAATTTAAATTTGGGTAAATTTTACTATGAAAAAGAGAGTTTAAGATTTTTCATTCTTAAATTATAAGATTACATAATCCACAATTAATTTTAATATATCACTAACTTGCTGTGTAATTTTAAGCCATTCACTTATTTTACCCTCGCCAGTTTCCTCGTATGTAACATAAAATAATGTGATGGGAAATCTTGATTCTCCTAGCTGAAAGTATTCTCTCATTCCTCATGAGTACCATTCAAAGATTAACCTCTTAAATTTCCATCTTTACCATTTTCTCTAGTTCTTTCATCAGCATCAGGATACAAGAAAGGCAGAATGATTTCCAGAAGAAGGTCATATGATTTCCTATTTGCCTTTGTCAGTGATTTTTAAACTTCAGTACTTACACCAGCTTACTTGTCTATTCAGGTTTATAAGTGTTGAAAGTCTATAGTGCTCTATTAATCTCTTCGGTAGGATTCTATCTGCTTTGCAGAGGTGGATTGGAGATAGCTGCAAATTCTGTCATGCTCCTCACATTGGGAGGTGGAATTGATTTCCCTTTTCCTTAAATCTAGACTGGCCCGGTGACTGCTTACCCAGTAGAATGCAGTAGAAACAATGCTGTGCAACTTCTGACAACCCTTTAAAAAGACAGGCAAAATCTGCTCCATCCTTATTAGAAGTCTGTGTCTTGTGATACTACACCTCAGGCCCCAGCTGCCATGCTATGAGAAGCACAAGCCACATGCACAGGTCACAATGACAGGCCCAGATAAGATCATGGCCAGCAGCCCTAGCTAAGCACTGAGTGCACTGTCAGCATGAACTGCCAGTCATGTGAATGAGTCATCTTGGTTGCTCAGCTCAGCAAGTGCTCAGCTGTCTCCAGACTCAGCTGGCACCTAATTCCAACTACATGAAGAATGCTAAGTGAGTACTTCCCCAGAAATATGAAAGATAATAGTAACTTATTGATTTAGGCTATTAAATATTTGAGGTGTTTTATCATGCAGCAAATACATAATTCAAACAGGCATCTTCAGAGCAACTTATTTTCATGGGTGCCTTCTCAAGGCCTCACATGTAATTTACTATTCATAATTTTGTATTGTTTTCCATAAAAAGTCCCCTCCAGGTGCATAAGCTTTCTGTAACCTCTCTTCTAATCTACTTCCTAGTGTGCTTCTTCCATTCTTCCCTTACCGACCCCCCATCCCACCAATGCCACTACCCCTTGAGTAGACCTTGGTAACTTAGAAAGTGCTAGTATTCTGTAGTTGTAAAAATGTAAATTCTAAGTTACTTACTTTGAGTTCAAGTTAGACATCTGTAGGGAAAATGTGTCCCCATAGCACTGAGTAGCATCTTATCAAAGTCATGTATTTCCTCTAGCACCTGGCCTTGCTTGTAGTTTATAGTATGTACTCAGTAAACATTTACTTCTCTTTCCCAAGCTCTATCTTCAATGTTATATCTATTGATGACCGCCTTACAGAGTGGTGTTGACAACTACAATTGACCTCCACCTCATCTCTGCCCCACAGTGGGTCCTGGTCACCGAAAATATAAAATCTTCACTTGATGACAGAGCCTAGAGCTCATTAGGCTTAACTCTTCCAAGTACTGGAATCTGATTACTGTATGGAAAACAAAATCTCTAATGGTTGTTTTTAGAAGATCCTGCTTCAAACAGTACTGTGTTTAATTAACACAATTTATATCAAATTGCACAGAGACTTTTGTACATTCTCACACTGTAGCATATTTACCCAAAATAGACAACCTCATTACTTAAGAAAATTGGCTGTATTTGCAGACTTGAAGTATTATAAGAAAAAATGAACTGCAATTATAAAACAGAGAAGTATGGGAAAATGCCAAATTCTTGTTATTTTTATTTTTAAAATGTTAATTAAGACATAGAGTCCACAAGTTTTGTGGAGTGTAATACAAGTGAATGAATAAATCTCTTCAACATGGATCAAAGGGGAAATACATCTTTTTTTGGCTTACTTATCTAAAATTCATGAATCCCGAGAAATTATTGCTGAGTATCCAGCACATAGTGACAAAGAGGGGAAGCACTGGCTGTCTCTCATCCACATGGAGAATTAGGATGCTCAATAGAGGAAGAAATTTTGCTGGAAAGTTATTTAATCAAATTAAGAAGGGATATGATAAATGTAATCATTACCAACAAATATTTCTTAGAGTTCAATAAGAGGAAGGTATTAATTTTAACTTCACTCTCTGGTGGCCTTCTGTGATTCTACTTTTCTAACACAAATTACTTAGGAAGAAGAACAAGGGATAGAAGGGAAGGTAGGAATAGACTTTACAAATATTTAGGAAACCATAATTTTTCACAGAGGTCATCTATTTAAATTATTATTATTATTTAGAGAGAAGGAGAGAGAAAGACAGGAGATAGGGAGAAAGAATTGGGGGAGGGGCAGAAGGAGAGGGGGAGAGAGAATCCCAAGCAGGTTCCATGTTCAGCACGGAGCCTGACATGGGGCTCGATCTCAGGACCCTGAAGTCATGACCTGAGCCAAAATCAAGAGTCTGACTCTTAACCTACTGAGCCACCCAAATGCCCATATTTAATTATTTTTACTAGTTTTTAATTTTTATTAAATTAACTAAAGAGTAACCAACAGGGCTGGTCAGAGAAACAAAGAGAAGTATCTTTTATTCTTCCAAAAATATTTATTGAATAGTTATTATGTTCAGTGCACTGTGCCTGGTATTAGGAAAGATAAAATGAATAAACGAGACCTAAAGCCTCTTCTTATAGTCTTTTTTGGGGGCTGGGAAAAATATGTTAATAAATCATATGATGCAATAAAGGATTGTACTAAAATAGACATAAATTGAAAATGCTATGAGAACATAGGAGGGACCATCATTTCTAACCTAGCAAGGAGGAGGTGATAAAAGACATGATATTTGACTGAACTTGGCCATTATAATTCTGGTGATCAGCCCCATTCTTTTTTTTTTTTTTTAAGATTTATTTATTCATTTGAAGTGGGGGAGGGGCGGAAGGAGAGACTCTCAAGCAGACTCCATGCAGAGTGCGGATCTGTCATGGGGCTCAATCTCATGATCCGGAGATCATGACCTGATCCAAAATCAAGAGTCGGTTGCTTAACCAACCCAGCCACCCAGGCACCCCAGCCCCGTTCTTGACATTACAGTGAGTGATCAGTAAATATATATAGAATCATTAAATGCAATGATTAAAAAGGAGTTTTCCAAGAAGGGAACACTGTGAAAGGATGATAACACAAAAGGTTGACTTGTAATTTCAAACTCAACAAGAATCAGAAATTTTACTCAGCATCAAGTTTTACTAATAATTTCAAGGTTACAGCTTAAATCACATGTTATAGATGAGACATGGAGCAGCCCCAGATTGCTCCCCAAATCCTTTATCACCATGTTAGAATGTGTTGTGGCCCATCTGATGTGGAACATCATCACAAAAGGGGCTATTTATGTTATAAAACATCCATAATTTTTACTTGAATACTTGTAAAGCTTATACCAGATTCTTATGCTTTATTAAGCCATACATTTTCCTTTAAAGTATGTAATTTACCAATAAGGATGGACCTGGTACATCATGCTAAAAGCATTTCATAGATAAGGACTCTCATGCTCCTAAGGACCATCACTACATTTCTATGGAGCTCTGCTTCTAGCACGTTAACAAGGGGATTTGGTCAGGTCATCTTATTCATTATTTCCTAGGTGGGTTAGGGACAACATAGATTACAAGTTGTTGTAACATAATCATTTTAAAAATGGGAAAGCAGAAAGATTATTCAGATGGTTAGATAGATCACTAAGATTAATAGGATGATTTATTAAGGTCTTTGGTACTTTGTTTCCTATATTTTATTTTAAGAATTGGCTTTGTAATCAGAGTGACATGAATGCCAATCCTGATTTCACCATCTTAGGTGAGTTATTTAAGCTTTATTAGCAACAATTTCCTCATCTCTAAATTGTAAAAAAACATGGGTGCCTGGGTGACTTGGTTGGTTGAGCGTCTAACTCTTGATTTTGGCTCCGATGCTGATCTCAGGGTCATGAGATCAAGCCCGGCATGGGCTCTGCCCTTAGCAGGGAGTCTCCTCTCTTTCTCCCTCTCCCTCGGCCCCTCCCCCTGCTCTCTCTCTATCAAATAAATAAATCTTAAAAAAATAAATTATAAAAAACAAAAATATTGACCTTACCACATTGTTATGAAAATTAAATAAGGTAGAAAACACTGAACATAATGTTAAATATATGCTAGGTGTTCAAGAAATACTTTTCCATCCTTCATTCCACCCAGATTCCTAGTGCTTTCATCCAAATTATTGCATGAACCACAAGGCTGCTTATTCCAATTATTCATTGCCACATGACTTGGTTTTGAATGGCAGGTTTTCCTTTCCCATGCCTAACATCTCATTAGTCCACATTCCAATCAACTAGATACTCATTTTTTATATTTGATAGTTTGGTTCCCCAACCAAATTATAGGCGACAGGAATTCTGGAGGTATGTCTAAGGTAATTTTTATTTCTCCAAATTTTTAGCATAATACCATGTGCACAAACATTGCCATTTAACACTGGCTGATTAATTCTTGACTGGATAAATTATAACTCAAGGATTAAAGTTATATGTGATCTGACCAAGCTCTGATAATATGTACATTCATTAAATTTAAATTAATCTTTATAGATATTTTTTCTATATATATATATTTTAACCTTATATATAATTTTACTTACAGAGAAATTGCAAGAATATTACCAAAAACTTTGAATCTTTTTGAACATGGTGAGAGGTACTATCCCCACTTCACCCTAAGCACGAGCACCTTCTCTAACAAAACCACATAATAATGATCACAATCAGAAAATTTAACATTGATATAATGTTGTTATATAATTCTGAAGACATAATCAAAATTTTTAAAATATCTCAATAATATTCTATACTCATGACCGTTCCCTTGGCTATTGTCCAATCCAAAATTTGGTTGCATAGATTCTCCACTTCTCTTCTATTCTTTTAGCATTGGGTTTATAGGCACATCTCCTGGTCCTCCTCTAGCACCATGTCGCTAATCCATACACAAAACTTTCTAGTTTTAACCCAGAATTGTTAGATATGTCTTTCAAGACAGCGATGCTTTCAATGAAATCCATAAAGAATTTGAGGTTGAAGAAAGCATGAGTTGGCTCTCAGCGTGATTCCTTATCTTCATCTATAAGTATTCTTAATATTTTTGTATCTAAAACTAAAATAATTTTCTTGCTTCCTTAACAGTATGTTTTCTCACGTTCTTTCAAGTGAATTTTGAAAGAAAATATTGAAGCAAACATAGTTCCCTTGGTCATCATTATTTGACATCAGGCAGATAATGACTAGGTCCTACTATTTATTGATATTATTAATTGCCATGATTTGCATTTGTTTATATAATTTATTATTTATTGATTTAAAAATATATATTATTTATATTTGAAATATTTGTTAATATTAGATATATTTTGACATTTATAACAATTATTTTATTCATTTATAGGTCTTCATTATATCATTGAAGATACTAAGACTTGAAAAATTTAAGCTATTATGTTAATTTTGCCTGTTAGCTCAGAGAAGAATAGGGTCCAGGTCCAGATTTTATTGGTTTTTATTGCAGCTAATATTCCACTGATCAATACCCTATTCTGGTCAGTTACCTAAGCAGGCAGAGGTTTCAGGTTGAGGGGAGTTATGAGATTGTAGAAAAACATGATACCCGTCACAGTTCTAGTTACAAGTATACCCTCTTTGATTAATTATTATCACTGACATTAAAGAAAGAATTACATAATCTCACATTTACTCCTTATATAAACGTAATACCTTATTAATAATATAGGGACAAAAATACCAAAAGTTTATAAACCTATATTTTCTTTTATAATCAGCTCTGTAGCATCAGAGAAGCATATCTGAACAAAGTTCTTTTCTTTTTCAACATTTTTAGAGATATTTCAGGGTATAGAAAGATTATCAGATTACCAGTAGTGCCATGATAATTTTTAAATGATAGTTTTCTATTTAATTCAGGAGATGGTTGAGATACAAAATTCAATTATATTAGTTAGATGCAAATGGTTATCATAAAAATGCTATTCTATCTCTTTGGAGATAATTAACACTTTATCTTAGATTGCCTTTTGCTGCAGTGATGTTGTCTAATTTATTGTAAATGTTTAAACTTTACAGCATGTCTTATTGCCATTAATTCCCAATCTTCTTAAAATATTTAAAATAATTGAGAGTATAGGCTTTGGAGTATGCTAATTATTTTCAATAGAAAAGGAATTTAATTTTTAATTAAATTAATTTTAATAATTGGAATTAATAATGGGTTCCAGGCTATGGGGGTAACATACGCTAAATCCTCATGAATTGTCTGGGTTTCTCAGTATAAAAACAGCATTCAAAAAGTCAATGGTCTCATAAAGTATGAGTAAAAATTAAGATTAAATTGCAAAATCTAACAGAGAAAACAAGATCATAAAATACAAATGGAAACTACTATGGAAACCTACTGTATAAAAATTATATAAAATATTTGTAGAGAAAAATAAAAAGTGAAATGGATAAAATTAGAAAGAATAATGCTTGAATAGAAATCAGTTGGTGGGAAGATAACATGTATGTAAAAAGAATCCAACCAATGGAACAGAATCTGGGCCCTGAAGCCAACCTACACAGAAGAAGAAACTCGATACATGACAGAGGTGGTGTTGCAATTACTCTAGAAATGATAGTCTTTATGACAAAAGATCCTAGAATAATTGGATATTCACATAGGAAGAAAAGTTATATTTACAGTTTTCTCTTCACACTCTCTTAACAGTATCATACAAATCAATTCTGTGTGCATGAAAACCTCAAATATGAAAAGCAATACTTTAAAACTTTTTAGATATAATCATTATTTTTTGATATAGGATTTTTAAACCAGATGGAACAGAACACATGCTATTAAAGAACTGATTGATATATTTAATTTTATTAAAAATGAAAGAAAAAAATGCATAACCAAATTGACAAACAACAAAAAAAACTTGTTTGTCTAAAACCACCATGAAGAAATGAAAAGACAAATCTTAGCCTGGAGGAAGGATCTACAGTATATATGATAACAATGATTGGTATTATAGATATTTTTTTAAAAAGATTTCTACAATGGGGCGCCTGGGTGGCTCAGTCATTGAGCATCTGCCTTCGGCTTGGGTCCTGGTCCCAGGGTCCTGGGATCGAGCCCCACATCGGGCTCTCTGCTCCACGGGAAGCCTGCTTCTCCCTCTCCCACTGCCCCTGCTTGTGTTCCCTCTCTAGCTGTGTCTCTCTCTGTCAAATAAATAAATAAAATTCTACAAAAAATAGTTTTAAAATCTACATTAGAACACATCAGAAATATGAATAGACAACTGAAATGAAGAGAAACATATATGGCTCATAAACATGAAACGATGCAGGAGTCCACTGATAAATAGTGAAAGTTAAAAATCCTAAGTAGGTCCTGTTTTAGATCATCCATATTGACAAAAGAATCTGTTAATAATAGGTCCAGCAGAAGGTGTAGTGTATAGTGCATAGATTCTCATAGACACTGTGATGAGATTCATTTAGTAGAACAAATTTTGGACAATTTTATAGATTGCACAGAGACACACACATCATGAAAGTGTATGTTAATGTATGGTGCAAGTAACCATCAGATCTGGAACAAATTTGGGACAAAGTTTCATCTGGAGGAAGGGGAAAACATGAGATTGGAGGGACAAGCCCAGGACTGGTTTCCACTCTGTTGCTAATACTGTAGTCTAACCTATGTGATGGATCCAAGTGTTTGGTTTATCTTTTTTGATACAGATATTACTTTTTTGTATATTGTAAATATTGTATGCTAATGTTTATCAGAGGAAAAATAGATGTGGAAAATGAAATGGCTTTTTTTGGGAAAACATTTTCCATGTTAAGAAAATGTGAACATTTTCAGATAGGTCATCAGGAACTGGAGGGGAAACAATGATTTTCTTACCTAGTACATACAGAATACATAAAATTATAATGGTATGATACTAAATTAAAAACTTGATAATAGATGTTTATGATTCTACCTTTTTTATGTCATAATTTTTATGGGCTCTCAGCCTATTGACATTCCAAAACTGTAAAAAGGAAAATGGCAAACATACACACACACAATCACAATCATTTGATCAACAATCACAATCATTTGATCAACAATCAAATATTATTGAAAGAGGGATGCCTGGGTGGCTCAGTCCGTTTGGCTCAGGTCATGATCCCTGGGTCCTGGGATTGAGTCCCACATCAGGCTCCTTGCTCAGCAGAGAGCCTGCTTCTCCCTGTGCCTGCTGCTCCCCCTGCTTGTGTTCTCTCTGTCTCTCTCTGACAAATAAATAATAAATAAAATCTTTAAACAAAACAAATATTCTTGAAAGAAATAAATGAAAGAAAGCTAAATTAGAAAGAACACTAATCAGTTTAGGTGTAAACATATTTTCTTTTAATTACTTTGAACAGGTTTTCTTTAACATCAATTTACTTCTTAAAACCAACTGCAAAATTGTCTACAAGTTATTGGCAAGTAATTTTTCTCTCTCTTTTTTAAAGATTCATTTATTTATTTGAGAGAGAGAGTACGCATGCCAGTGGAGGGAGGGGCAGAGGGAGAGAATCTTCAAGCTGACTCCCTGCTGAGCACAGAACCCAAGGTGAGGCTCCATCTCACAAACTGTGAGATCATGGCTTAAGCCAAAACCAAGAGTCAGAAGCTTAACCAACTGAGCCACCCAGATGCCCCAAGTCATTTCTCATTCTAACAAAATCTTTGTTTTCTCCTGAAGATAGCTAAAGTCAGTTTTGCTTTCCCAGATAGTAATAGTAATAGAGACACTAAACCTATGGATCCTGCATTCAAATCTGTTTTCAGCTTTTCCATGATAGCAAGTCATCTGATCAAAGCATTGAACTTGGCTCTGTCACTCATTATGGGGATATGATTTAACATCATGGGGGCCAGATAACTTCTTTGGAAAATGAAGAAGCTGAAGAGGGAGGCCAGGTTCAATTCACTGTCCTACCACCTACCAGCTGTGGGATTTGGCAAATCACTTACCTTCTCTGTATCCATTTCTGTACCTATAAATCAGAATCACTAATTTCACACTCTCAGAATTATATGTGAGAATTATACGATTTAATGTTTGTGTCAATATGCACACTGGTTGACACATGACAAATGACCAGTTCTTCAAATTGTACTGTATCTCTTTATCTGGACACTATACCAGCCTTGTCTTGGAAGATATTTCTACGTACAAAGGAAGAACTACCCAATATTCATGAATTCATAACTTTTGTATGCTAAAACTTCCTGGCATTGAGTGTCTGAGGTTTTATCTCATCTAACAATGGACAAGCTTTTATAATACATTACAGAAACAACACAACAAGAAGAGCTAATTAAAGATGCTATCATCTTTTTATCTTTTTTAAAAATTTGTTGCTTTACTATTTCTTTCACAACTGGTAGGAGTTCACAACAAAATAAAGAAGGACTTTAGCAATACATCAAGAAAATAGTACCCAATCCAACTTTAATTCATTTGAGTGTTTTCAGATTTCTATCACTAGCAATAAAGAAACCTCAACAGTTCTAGTTAGATATGACTGTTTGTTATGTTTCAGGGAGTGGAATTAAGGTTTCCACACAGTTGTTTCACTATGTCAAGTTAAACTGATTCAAAATCACCTATGATTCAGCTTTTGCTCAACCAAGCACAGTGAGATGAGAGAAAGAGGTAGTTATACGAGATGTCATTCTTCATAAGGAGATGGTCTCTTGTTCAGTTCATGCTGCACTAGGACTTAGTCTCCCATTCACACAGTTGCTTCTGCCCTAATAGAAAATAAATACTTTCTTACTTGTGCTTCCCCTTATCATCCATTGTGTCCTTGGCAGATATGTACTCTTGGTAGAAATGCGCCGCCTTCCCCTTCAGCCTTATGAAACCCATTCATTTGTCAAGATTCTTCTCTAACTTAAGTCCTCTCTAGATTTACTCTAAAATAAGTGGGACCATTTCTGCTTTTTTTTCTCCTGCCATTATTTATTACATACTTTTATTTTAGATTTTGGTAGTAACCACACTTCACACAGTACTGAAATTACTCTTGAACATCTGCTTTTCAGATTATAATTTGAAGTAATGCTGGACAAAATATGTTTTTAAAATTAACAGAAATTTTAAAAACTTGCAAATATCAGCAAAATAGTTAAAGACATGATTAAGACTTGTAATAAATTGGAAATTATGAGTGTACATATTTGACAGATTTGAAATGCATAAATTCAGACTTCAAGCTTCACATTAATGGGAACCAGGTAGAAAAGGCAATCAGAATAGATTCTGTATAAACAAGATGAAACCAAACCAAGTTTTTGAGAAGCATAAAACTTCCTGATAGAAATAATTTCTCATGTGGCCCTCTGGATGGAGATGTTAGTCAACATAATGAGTCATTCTCAAGCATCATTTTAAGACAGACAGCCATGTGATCTGTTGTACTATTTCTCGTCATAACCTTCAACTCAATTGATGACATCTCACCAAAATAGAATACAGTGAAAGAAGTTCTCCTGGATACCTATCTAACAGTGTTTATATATTGCATTCATTATAGTTTGGGTTAAGCAAGAGATCAATGTTAGACTATGGAGGGAAAAGCATGAATTGATAGTCTTTAGAAAATCTTCAGAAATTTTGTTTCTCTTAGCTGAGCTTTTGTGTAGTACCAATTGATAGACTATTCAAAAAAAATGAAATTATCTATATTACCTAAGTGTAGAGCTATGTTTAGCAATTGATCAAATTGAGGATATGTTTGACATTCTTTTATGAAATTAGGGAGTCAAAAACAGGGAAGAGCTGTAAAACTAAGGAGTGAAATAGAAGGTAGGGAGCCAACAGGGAAGAAATCTCTCCTTCATTGTTTGGTTTATTATGACATACATGTATACATTTGATATTAAAATTAAAATATTAAAATATTTATCAAGATATTGTTTTCGGGACATGATTTTAAATTTTCTCTAATGCACAGAAAAATGAGTTTCTGAGTAATAAGCCTTAAAACATGGCTATTTGTATCTGATTGTAATTAATTTTAAGACCCATTACCCATTAAGAAAACTTCCAGTTCATAATAATTAAGTAGTATCATCTCCTTGTAGGAGGAGGCATTTCTTTCCAATCTCTATACTGAGAGGTCATACACTGAGTTACTACAAACATGGTATTAAATAATTAACAAATAGGTTAAAGTTGAATAGGAGGAGCTTCGACACATAAAGAGCTTTGAAGTTGTTACTCCCATCCTTACAAGAAAAATGCTGAATGGGTGGATAATCAATGACTTTTCTTTGACAAGTTAAAAAACTGAGATCTCATGGCAAATTGCCACTGGGAAATCTGGAGGCAGGCTAATCCAGAGTCACAGTCAGAATGGGCTTACTTGGAGCCATGAACTGGAGGGACACTTAGACCCTAATCTGGGTGAACTGCTGGAGGCCATAAGGACTAGCATGAAGCTAAAACCTCCTGGGGGCTGCAGTCATGGTCAGCCTTCACAATTTCATGGATTTTACACCTGGGAACTCCACTAGGTTCTCATGATAAAGATTTGAAAAGATTCCCCCATGGCTCTGGCATAGAGAGAGGAAAGATAATCACTGTGAAGTACATCCAAAGTGTTCTCCAGAACAAAAAGCTATTCTCCATTATAGCATTCAATTCATATACCGGAAAAGAAGAGCTATCTAATATCAATAATCTATGCTTTTGCACCCCCCCAATTTCAGCCTAAAGCTAGAAGAATAAAAGAAGTAATTAAAATTAGAGGAGAAATCAATGAGATTGAAAAGCAGGAAAACAGAGAAAAATCAACAGAATCAAAGGCTGATTCTTTGAAAAGATCAGTAAAATGAATAAACCTCTTGCCAGGGTAATGAAGGAAAAAAAGGAAGACACAAATTACCTATTTCAAAAATGAAAGACAGAAAATCACTACTAATGCCATGGATATTATAATGATAATAAGAGAATAAGATGAACAATTTTAGGCCCCCAAATCTGAATCTGATAACTGAGATTGAATAGACTTATTCCTTGAAAGACACAAACTACCAAAACCCAAACAATGTCAGATATCAAAGGGCACAGAAGTCCCCCCTTCCTAATTCTGAAGGAAGATTATATATGTGATTTTAGGTGTGTGTATGTATATACATACACACATATACATATAAATAAACATATAAGTATATACATAAAATATATATTTTCCCAATGCCTATCACAGTGTTTAATTAATGACTGGGATTAAGTAAAATTTGTTGAAAAAAATAATAATCCAATTTTAGCTGCTCCACTTAATGCCCAGGGATTTTAGCCTAACATTTCAGAAGACTTATCAGACTGATCATCTAAAGGGCCATATTCTCTCTTATTCTTCAGTCTCAAAAGTAGGAACAGATTCTCTCATATTTTTATATATGCCATCTCATTCATGACAATGAATTCCTTCCCAGAAGGAAAGAATGAATAAAGTTAGGGTAATTATTAGGATAAGAATAATGCATTATTTTTTTCACATGTTTTAAAGGAGTGATATCTTGAGCCAAGAAATACAGTAAGATGAGTTGATTAGTAGTTGGGGGTAGACTAGTAGAGGGAGGTAGAAATTATGAATAACATAATCTACTGACTATATCATTTCCCCCCAATAAATCCACTAGTAAACAGAAAATGGAAGGAGAAATTAATACAAACAATTTTAGATCAACTATGCACCATTTAATAGGTTACAGTCTACTTCAGTGAATTTACCAGATATCTTCTGTATATTTCTTGGACCTTAATTTATTTTATGAAAAAAAAATGTTAGTGGTAAGATCATAAGTATGAGAATAAAACTTTAAACATTAATTATGGGATTCTGTGTATGTTATATAAGCTAAGGTATAAAACATTTGTCATGCAAACTCTCACATATAATGGTCCATAACACTGTCTCATGTCATTTTGCTATAAGCACATAGTGTGTGAAATGAAGATACTTTTTCTGTATCTACTTCAGCTTATGATGTCTAAGTGCAAACAC
This sequence comes from Eumetopias jubatus, assembly GCF_037043125.1. Classification (NCBI taxonomy): domain Eukaryota; kingdom Metazoa; phylum Chordata; class Mammalia; order Carnivora; family Otariidae; genus Eumetopias; species Eumetopias jubatus. Next base: position 99,055,768 of record NW_028274809.1, on the reverse strand, counting down.
TATTTGTTTTTTTTTCTTTTTTAAATTTTTTATTGTTATGTTAATCACCATATATTACATCATTAGTTTTTTGGTGCAATGTTCCATGATTCATTGTTTGTTCATAACACCCAGTGCTCCATGCAGAACGTGCCCTCCTCAATACCCATCACCAGGCTAACCCATCCCCCTACCCCCTCCCCTCTAGAACCCTCAGTTTGTTTTTCAGAGTCCATCGTCTCTCATGGTTCGTCTCCCCCTCTGACATACTCCCCTTTTCTTCCTCTCCTGTTATCTTCTTCTTTTTTTTTTCTTAAAATATGTTGCGTTATTTGTTTCAGAAGTACAGATCTGTGATTCAACAGTCTTGCACAATTCACAGCGCTCACCGTAGCACATACCCTCCCCAATGTCTATCACCCAGCCACCCCCTCCCTCCCAACCCCAACCACTCCAGTAACACTCAGTTTGTTTCCTGAGATTAAGAATTCCTCATATCAGTGAGGTCATGTGATACATGTCTTTCTCTGATTGACTTATTTCACTCAGCATAACACCCTCCAGTTCCATCCACGTCGTTGCAAATGGCAAGATCTCATTCCTTTTGATGGCTGCATAATATTCCATTGTGTATATATACCACCTCTTCTTTATCCATTCATCTGTCGATGGGCATCTTGGCTCTTTCCACAGTTTGGCTATTGTGGACATTGCTGCTATAAACATTGGGGTACACGTACCCCTTCGGGTCCCTACATTTGTATCTTTGTGGTAAATACCCAGTAGTGCAATTGCTGAATCGAACGGTAGCTCTAATTTCAACTGTTTGAGGAACCTCCATAATGTTTTCCAGAGGGGTTGCACCAGCTTGCATTCCCACCAACAGTGTAGGAGGGTTCCCTTTTCTCCACATCCCCGCCAACATCTGTCGTTCCCTGACTTGTTAATTTTAGCCATTCTGACGGGTGTGAGGTGGTATCTCATGGAGGTTTTGATTTGGATTTCCCTGATGCCGAGCGATGTTGAGCACTTTTTCATGTGCCTGTTGGCCATTTGGATGTCTTCTTTGGAGAAATGTCTGTTCATGTCTTCTGCCCATTTCTTGATTGGATTATTTGTTCTTTGGGTGTTGAGTTTGATAAGTTCTTTATAGATTTTGGATACTAGCCCTTTATCTGATATGTCATTTGCAAATATTTTCTCCCATTCTGTCGGTTGTCTTTTGGTTTTGTGGACTGTTTCTTTTGCTGTGCAAAAGCTTTTTATCTTGATGAAATCCCAATAGTTCATTTTTACCCTTGCTTCCCTTGCCTTTGGTGATGTTTCTAGGAAGAAGTTGCTGCGGCTAAGGTCGAAAAGGTTGCTACCTGTGTTCTCCTTTAGGATTTGGATGGACTCCTGTCTCACGTTTAGGTCTTTCAACCATTTGGAGTCTATTTTTGTGTGTGGTGTAAGGAAATGGTCCAGTTTCATTCTTCTGCATGTGGCTGTCCAATTTTCCCAACACCATTTGTTGAAGAGACTGTCTTTTTGCCATTGGACATTCTTTCCTGCTTTGTCAAAAATAAGTTGACCATAGAGTTGAGGGTCCATTTCTGGGCTCTCGATTCTGTTCCATTGATCTATGTGTCTGTTTTTGTGCCAGTACCATACTGTCTTTATGATGACAGCTTTGTAATAGAGCTGGAAGTCCGGAATTGTGATGCCGCCAGCTTTGCTTTTCTTTTTCAGTATTCCTCTGGCTATTCTGGGTCTCTTCTGGTTCCATACAAATTTTAGGATTATTTGTTCCATTTCTTTGAAAAAAGTGGATGGTATTTTGATGGGGATTGCATTGAATGTGTAGATTGCTCTAGGTAGCATTGACATCTTCACAATGTTGATTCTCCCAATCCATGAGCATGGAACGTTTTTCCATTTCTTTGTGTCTTCTTCAATTTCTTTCATGAGTATTTTATAGTTTTCTGAGTACAGATCCTTTGCCTCTTTGGTTAGATTTATTCCTAGGTATCTAATGGTTTTGGGTGCAATTGTAAATGGGATCGACTCCTTGATTTGTCTCTCTTCTGTCTTGTTGTTGGTGTATAGGAATGCCACTGATTTCTGTGCATTGATTTTATATCCTGCTACTTTACTGAATTCCTGTATGAGTTCTAGCAGTTTTGGGGTGGAGTCTTTTGGGTTTTCCACATACAGTATCATATCATCTGCAAAGAGTGAGAGTTTGACTTCCTTTTTGCCGATTTGGATGCCTTTGATTTCTTTTTGTTGTCTGATTGCTGTGGCTAGGACTTCTAATACTATGTTGAATAGCAGTGGTGAGAGTGGACATCCCTGCCGCGTTCCTGACCTTAGGGGAAAAGCTCTCAGCCTTTCCCCATTGAGGATGATATTCGCTGTAGGTTTTTCATAGATGGCTTTTATGATATTGAGGTATGTACCCTCTATCCCTACACTCTGAAGAGTTTTGATCAAGAAAGGATGTTGTATTTTGTCAAATGCTTTTTCTGCATCTATTGAGAGGATCATATGATTCTTGCTCTTTTTTTGTTAATGTATTGTATCACGTTGATTGATTTGCGGATGTTGAACCAGCCTTGCAGCCCAGGAATAAATCCCACTTGGTCATGGTGAAGAATCCTTTTAATGTACTGTTGGATCCTATTGGCTAGTATTTTGGTGAGAATTTTTGCATCCATGTTCATCAGGGATATTGGTCTGTAATTCTCCTTTTTGATGGGGTCTTTGTCTGGTTTTGGGATCAAGGTAATGGTGGCCTCATAAAATGAGTTTGGAAGTTTCCCTTCCATTTCTATTTTTTGGAACAGTTTCAGGAGAATAGTTATTAATTCTGCTTGAAATGTCTGATAGAATTCCCCTGGGAAGCCATCTGGCCCTGGGCTTTTGTTTCTTGGGAGATTTTTGATGACTGTTTCAATTTCCTTAGTGGTTATAGGTCTGTTCAGGTTTTCTATTACTTCCTGGTTCAGTTTTGGTAGTTGATACATCTCTAGGAATGCACCCATTTCTTCCAGGTTATCTAATTTGCTGGCATATAGTTGCTCATAATATGTTCTTATAATTGTTTGGATTTCTTTGGTGTTGGTTGTGATCTCTCCTCTTTCATTCATGATTTTGTTGATTTGGGTCATTTCTCTTTTCTTTTTGATCAGTCTGGCCAGGGGTTTATCAATCTTGTTAATTCTTTCAAAGAACCAGCTCCTAGTTTTGTTGATCTGTTCTACTGTTCTTTTGGTTTCTATTTCATTGATTTCTGCTCTGATCTTTATGATTTCTCTTCTCCTGCTGGGTTTAGGCTTTATTTGCTGTTCTTTCTCCAGCTCCTTTAGGTGTAGGGTTAGGTTGTGTATTTGAGACCTTTCTTGTTTCTTGAGAAAGGCTTGTATTGCTATATACTTTCCTCTCAGGACTGCCTTTGCTGTATCCCAAAGATTTTGAACAGTTGTGTTTTCATTTTCATTGGTTTCCATGAATTTTTTTAATTCTTCTTTAATTTCTTGGTTGACCCATTCATCCTTTAGTAGGATGCTCTTTAGCCTCCATGTATTTGAGTTCTTTCCGACTTTCCTCTTGTGGTTGAGTTCTAGTTTCAAAGCATTGTGGTCTGAAAATATGCAGGGAATGATCCCAATCTTTTGGTACCGGTTGAGACCTGATTTGTGACCTAGGATGTGATCAATTCTGGAGAATGTTCCATGGGCACTAGAGAAGAATGTGTATTCCGTTGCTTTGGGATGGAATGTTCTGAATATGTCTGTGAAGTCCATTTGGTCCAGTGTGTCATTTAAAGTCTTTATTTCCTTGTTGATCTTTTGCTTAGATGATCTGTCCATTTCAGTCAGGGGGGTGTTAAAGTCCCCCACTATTACTATATTGTTGTCAATATGTTTCTTCGCTTTTGTTATTAATTGGCTTATATAATCGGCTGCTCCCATGTTCGGGGCATAGATATTACAATTGTTAGATCTTCTTGTTGGATAGACCCTTTAAGTAGGATATAGTGTCCTTCCTCATCTCTTATTACAGTCTTTGTTTTAAAATCTAGTTTGTCTGATATAAGGATTGCCACTCCAGCTTTCTTTTGGTGTCCATTAGCATGGTAAATGGTTTTCCACCCCCTCACTTTCAATGTGGGGGTGTCTTTGGGTCTAAAATGAGTCTCTTGCAGACAGCATATGGATGGGTCTTGTTTTTTAATCCAATCTGATAGCCTGTGTCTTTTGATTGGGGCATTTAGCCCATTTACATTCAGGGTAACTATTGAAAGGTATGAATTTAGTGCCATTGTATTTCCTGTAAGGTGACTGTTAACTGTCTGTTGTCTGTGTTCGTTTCTGCTCTTTGCTGCTTTTACGTTCTCTCTTTGCTTAGAGGACCCCTCTCAATATTTCTTGGAGGGCTGGTTTCGTGTTTGCAAATTCCTTTAGTTTTTGTTTGTTCTGGAAGCTTTTTATCTCTCCTTCTATTTTCAGTGATAGCCTAGCTGGATATAGTATTCTTGGCTGCATATTTTTCTCGTTTAGTGCTCTGAAGATATCTTGCCAGTCCTTTCTGGCCTGCCAGGTCTCTGTGGATAGGTCTGTTGCCAATCTAATGTTTCTACCATTGTAGGTTACATATCTCTTCTCCCGAGCTGCTTTCAGGATTTTCTCTTTGTCTCTGAGACTCGTAAGTTTTACTATTAGATGTCGGGGTGTTGACCTATTATTATTGATTTTGAGAGGGGTTCTCTGTGCCTCCTGGATTTTGATGCCTGTTTCCTTCCTCACATTGGGGAAGTTCTCTGCTATTATTTGCTCCAATATACCTTCTGCCCCTCTCTCTTTCTTCTTCTTCTGGGATCCCAATTATTCTAATGTTGTTTCGTCTTATTGTATCACTTATCTCTCGAATTCTGCCCTCGTGGTCCTGTAGTTGTTTCTCTCTCTTTTTCTCAGCCTCTTTATTTTCCATCATTTGGTCTTCTATATCACTGACTCTCTCTTCTGCCTCATTTATCCTAGCATTTAGTTCCCCCATTTTTGATTGCACCTCATCAATAGCCTTTTTGATTTCGATTTGGTTAGATTTTAGTTCTTTTATTTCTCCAGAAAGGGTTTCTCTAATAACTTCCACGCTTTTTTCAAGCCCAGCTAGTATCTTTAAAGTCATGATTCTGAACTCTAGGTCTGACATCGTACTAATGTCCGTATTGAGTAGGTCCCTGGCTGACGGTACTACCTCTTATTCTTTTTGCTGAGGTGATTTCTTTCGTCTTGTCATTTTGTCCAGAGGAGAATAGATGAATGAGAGAACAAAATGCTAACAGGTTTACAACGTCCCCAGGAAATATACTGTATACAAATCAGAAAAGACCTGAAACCAGGGGAAAAGAAAGGGAAAGAAAGAAAAAAGAAAGAGAAAAAGAAGAAGAAAAAAAAAAAGAAAATAAAAGATAAAAACAAAAACAAAACAATACAAAAAAAAGCAGAATATGATCAAATATGATCAGGCTAGTGCATAGATCAGTGCCACACACTAGATTTTGGGCGTATTTTGGTCTGTTAGAAAAAAGTGCCTCCTAAAATTTTAAAGGAAGAAAGACATATATGTACAAAATAAGGGTTGATACAATGAAGGGATGGAAGATGATTGTAAAGATGAAAGTTATAAAAGATTTTATAAAAGGACTTGGTAAGATAAGTTGTTTGAAAAAAGAAAGAAGATTTAAGAAAAAAAAGAAAAAAAAAGGAAAAAGGGAGAGAATGTGATCAGGCAGGAGACTAGAACAAAGCCATACACTAGTGATTTAGGGTATATTTTGATCTGTTAGAAGAAACTGTACCTCAAAGTTTTAAAGAGAGAACAACTTATATATATATGCCAAAAATAAGGGTAACTACTATGAAGGGATAAAATATGACTCTAAAAATGAAAAATAAAAAATGTTTTTTTTCTTTAAAAAAAAGGGGGATTGATAAGATGTTGGTTGAAAAAGGGAAAAAGAAAAATAAAAAAAAAACAGTCAACAAAAATTAACTTTGATGAAATAATGAATCATGGTAAAAAAAAAAAAAAAAGCCATGAATCTATGTGCAGTATTCCCCTAGCGCTGGAGTTCTCCCATTCTCCTTGATCGATCAACTTGGTCTTGGCTTGCTGGCTGTTTGTGCTGATCTTCTGGGGGAGGGGCCTGTTGCTGTGGTTTCCAAATGTCTTTGCTGGAGGCGGAATTGCCCCGCCCTTGTCGGTCCGGGCTAAGGAAGCTGCTCCGGTTTGCTCTCAGGAGCTTTTGTTCCCTGCATGCTCTCGGTACAGCTTTGGAGGACCAGGGCAGAAATGGTGGCCTCCCAATCTCCACCCGGAGGAGCTGAGAACTCGGGGCCCCGCTCCTCAGTGTGCCCCCAGAGAAAAGCAGTCACTTCCATGTCCCCGGTCTCCGGCCACACTCCGTGCTCACCCGGCCCGTGATCGAGCGCTGCTATCTCTGGCACCCGAGCCCGCGCGGAGTCTCCAAACCCAGCAGATCCCTGCAGTGCGTTCCCGCACCGCTCCTCCCCGGGAAGGAAGGGGAGTCTCCCCGGATCTGCTGCTTGTTGGGTCCCTGCTGGGGGAGCCGTGCCCCGACTGGGCCGCAGATCACAGTTTATGGCAACCCCGAGCTGAGAGCCCGCAACTCTGCTCCGTCTCTGCAGCCGGCTTCCCTGCTCTGATATCTGGGAGCTCTGGCGCACTCAGGCACACCCGGTCTCTCTGTGACCCCAAGGGTCCTGAGACCACACTGTCCCGGGAGGATTCCACCCCCCGCTTAGCCACTGCAGCGACGTCCCTCCACCGAGCCAACTTCTAAAAGGTCCGATTTTGTGCTCTGCGGCTCTAGCACTTGCCAGAAGCGGCCGACGGAGGCCCCCTCCCCCGCCGTCTATCCTCCCGAATATCGCCTCGGATTCACTTCTCCGCACGCCCTACCTTCCAGTAAGTGGTCGCTTCTCTGTTCAGAGAGTTGTTGCTACTCTCCTGTTCGATCTCCTGTTGAGTTCGTAGGTGTTCAGAATGGTTTGATCCCTATTCAGCTGAATTCCTGAGACCAGACGAAATCTAGGTCTCCTACTCCTCCGCCATCTTGCTCCGCCCTCAAACACTATTTGTAATGGGCAAATTGAACATGCTAATTTATCAAAGAATGGTTTTAATAAGCAGGTAGATCCCTAATTAAAAATATAATTTACTGTGGCGACTGGGTGGCACAGTCAGTTAAGTATCCGACTCTTGGTTTCAGCTCAGGTCATGATCTCAGGGTTGTGAGACTGAGCCCCATGTGGGGCTCTGCACTCAGTGCAGAGTTTGCTTAAGACTCTCTCTCCATCTCCCTCTGCCCCTTCTACCCCACTCTCTCTCTCTTTTTCTTTCTAAAATAAATAAATAAATCTTCATATATATAATATATATATAAAACATATATATACATATATATATAACTTACTTTATTCCTAAGTTTTTACCTCATTAGTTTTTATTATTCCACTAAGATGTATTCCACTCACCAATAGACAAAGGTGAGTGACAACTCCTTAAAGTCTATAAAGACAAATATTCTGATCAATTTTGTTGATTTTATAATTGCCCTCAGGTTTTAGAATAAACACTTCACCTTCTTTTTATTTTCCACTGCTATCCTTGTCGATGAAAATAAAGTGAATTTGTGGAAAACCTATATGGAATTGCTGCATTTGTCCACTTTAGTCTTAGAATATCAGTTAGAAGCTTTGTGTGAAAACAATATTTAAAGAGGCATATATTGATACAGTAGTAGAAATATAAAACTGAAATCCTTTATGCTATTCATCTTAATTAGATGCTCAATAGATGCCACACATCTATTGAGATAGATAACATATAATATATGGTGGAGTAGAGATGGGAAAAATAGTTTGTGCTCACCGTGAAATCCCCAAAGATCTTTGCAGGCCAGAAACTTGCTGCAAATGTAACATATATTAGTAACTAAATCAAAATATAGGGAACATAATGTCTTCTTGAAGATTATGTATATAAATATGGTTTACAGTTTGAGAGTTCTTAGAGAGACCATCTGTGCAGATTTATATAGTGTTTCTTTATATGTGCCTGTACTTCAGCCTAGAGCTCCTTTATAATTAATATTTTTTCATTTAAAAATTCATTAAAAAGAAACTCGAGGAGCTCCTGTCTTCACTACTTTTCTCTATTTCAAAGAAGCTTTTTTCAAGTCATAATTTATGAGGTAATATAATAATGCTTATTAGCCCAACAGAATTCTTAAAATTGCAGCAAAAAATAATTTGAGTCCTTTGGGTCCTCAGAAAGGAGGAATTGCAGAATTGGAGATTTTGGAATAAACATCTAATATCTGCTTCCAGCATCATGGCTACCTATATGCTCTGAGACTCTGACAGTATACACCAATCATATCATGTATATGATGTTCTTTTTGTGATACTGGTCATTTGAAATAATTTAGATAAACACTGGAAGGGCTGTCCTCCAATAAAAATGAGTAGCCGAGATCCACATATTAAGGGAAGTTAGCCTGAGAATAGATGTCACTAGTAGCACTGATCGTAAGCCACGTTGAGATAAGAAACCTCCTACAGCAAAACTCAGACTATATAAAAGAGCTGATGTGGTCCCAGATAAGTGCCATCTCCCACCCTGCTACTTTTTAAGAGAAGTAAAAGCAAATCCAGTCTGTAGGAATGCTATCCAAATTTCCCATTTAGGCCATAGGACTCTCACAATTACAAAGAAATAATGCTAAAACCAAAAAAAATGAAGGTACAATTAAAGATCAGGAGTACACACACAGAAAAAAATCACCATAACTAAGAGTTAATATTAATAATAATTAAAAAAAATTACTTAGATTACTAAAGACTAAAGGTAGTATAACTGTCAAATAAGGAATGCAAAACAGCATTTATAAAGTATTTAAGAACATAAGGGATAAAACCACAAGGATGGACAATTTAAAAAGGGATTTTTATATCTGAATCAGAAAGATAAAAGCAAATGGAACTACTAAAAATGACAAACTTATAAATTTAAAAACTTATTTAAAAAGTTGAGTAGATTAAACACTGATCAAGAGAGAAATAATACACAGGAAGATAATAAGAATAAATCGCATAGAATGAAGTGGCAAGGCAAAGGAGATGGAGAACAGAAAGGAGGCAGGAAGAGATGAAAAGGGCAAAATTAGCAATTCTATAACTGGAGTCCCAGGAGGAGTGAATGGAAACAATGTGGAATAGTCAGTGTATAAACACATAGCAGTTTTGGATTTTCAAGAACTAGAGAAAAGCACAGTTTCACATACCCTCTCTGTTTTTGCCCCCTACAAAATGTCAGGAGTTTTCCCAAGCCATCAGGACATCCGAAACTCCATGACACATTTTGAAATGCATCCTAAAAGGATTATATGCCCCTTGCTGAAAAACTACTGTTCTAGACTTAAGATGAAGACATAAGCATTTGACATGCTGTGATCAGAAATCCACAATTCAGAAGTGGTTATGTGAGCACTCAAAATAATGGAAACTGAATATTTGATTGTGGAACTTAATTTTAAATCTTAAAAGTAGTGGTATTCAAGAAATACAGCTGCTAGAACGAATGCACACCACTTTTCCATAGACGTGATATGAAATTCCATCAGCTTCAGAAGCCTAAAAGCTCCAAGTCAGTGCTATCAGTCTATGGCTCTCTTTGTTGCTAGAGTCGCTCAGAAAATTGGCTCATTACGCCATCAAAATATGCTGTGTGTACTATGAATAAGCCTTTCATACAATAGGCTTGTTGAAATGCCAGAGTGGAGAGCAGGGCTTCCCTAAGCCTTCAAAACAGGTCTGATAGTTGTTTTTATGCCTGTTGAATCAATAAATATTTGTAAGTTTGGAAAAACCTAGTGTAAAACTTTCTTTCATTATGATACATCCTTGGTGGTAAGATTGTGGGTTAGGAATCATGTGGGTTCCTCCTACCTTTAATCATGAAGGTCTACAGATGTTTACCAAAAGAATCCAATAATTGCTGATCAAACAAATTGGCACAGGTCAGTTTACACACACACACACATAATTATATATAATTGTGTGTATATAAAAAGGTAAAGTATTAATCCTCTAATTTTAGGGTTTTTTTAGGACAAAGAGTCATCGGAATTATCATGGAGAGAGAGACTGTTAGCAAATAGTCATTTCAAAATAAAAAGTAATAAAATACCAATGAAATTTTTCTTCTTGCCCCACATTAGCAAATATAAGTTCTTATTTTCCAATTAGAAAAATAAATATTTAAACATATCTATATGAATGCTTGCAATGAAATGACTGAGTTTGACATGATAGAGAACGTTCAATACATAGTGACTAAACATTTTATAAACAGTTTTGTCAATACATAGATAAAAAAAGAACATTTAAAACACAATGCAAAAATCACTTATGTCTTCCTTTGTTTAACTCCTTTTTTTAAAACACCAAAAACATAAGCCATACTGATAGCTTTTATTTTTCATTGAAATGTCATCTAAATATATTTTAGCTCATTTCCCAGATTACGTTCACTCTCCCTGGACAGAAATTACTCACGATCAAAGACAATTACTTCAGTATTGCCCATGCTCACAAAGTAAACTCATCAAACAAATAAATGAACAAGCAAAACACAACGAAAAATTCCTAATGTTATAAATATCAAGACTGTTGGAATAATTGGCTGCTTTAAAAGGGCATACTCAATTGGATATATAGATAGATAATAAGTATAGCTGTATGTATAACTTCCTGAAATAGCATATTCTTTTGATTTAAGGTGATAGAACTTCTGCTTTGGATGACTTGCCTCCTTATTAACTACTCAAATATAAATCTACCCTCCCTTCTAAAACACTTGAGATAGGGTATGGTTCATATTTTAAAATTTCCCAGAATTGGGAAGATACACATTATATAAGTAACACTGACAGGATAGGCAGGGGTATATTGACATTTCCTCAACAGAACATGTGAATAACCATACTACAAGTGAGACACATAAGGTTGCCTTCTTCAGTTTAGGTCAGACTTATCTGTCAAACAGGTTATGAAACAAACAAACAAACAAAAAACAAAACAAAACAAAGAAACCCTTTATTTCTCAGACATTGAAATTCAGAATTACAGATAAGAGAATGTGGATATATGTGCCTTTTTATAAGCTTTCCTTCATTTCACAATACTATATTAAAGGTTCAAGAGAAGACTAGTTATTATCCTTAAGAGTTTCTATATTTCCTATACTTGGTATCCATTGTTATACATCTTCAACTTTGATTTCAGCCAGTGCCACAGGAATACTATTGTAATTTCACTTTGTCCCTTTGATATAAGGACTAAATCTTACACTGTGTAACAACCTCTACCATGTTTTATATTCTCACATCTATAAGCTTCTTTCTAAAAATAATTTGTTACTTCAAAGGGAGTAAAATTGAATTTCTATTTTATAATTAATTGTGAACCTCATGCCCAATAATGTTTTGGTTGACTTTGGGTGCAAAGATAACAGTAATTGAAAATGGATTTTCTTAACTCCTTTTTTAAAAATTTCATAGGAATTTTTTTAATGGGCCATTTTCTAAAGGGGAATCACACACAGTTCTATTATGGCTACTCTGGGTAATTGTTTTTCTTTTTCTTGTAACCTATTTTTAACTTTCCACACTTTTTTTTTTTAAAACTTCACTTGGGACTGATTAGTTCAACCATTAGATTTAAATTGGGATTGTGCTGGCCGTTTGATAGATAATAATTTTGCAAAATCAAATATCTCTGACTGTCAGAGCTCCAAGTTCTCCTTGCATATAAATGTTTAATAATTGCAACACAAATGGGTAAATTTGGGTTCTTTTATTATCATTTATGGGTCTGGTAATCTATTTGACGTTTCTATTAATAAATCATGTGCTATCTAGATTAGCAGTTTTTAAAAATATAAATAAAAACAACTGCATAACAAAAATGTTTCCTGAGAGACTATAAGTGCTATATTTTCTCCCAAGATAATGATTCTTTCTCACTTGCTTTGTAACTCTGTTCTTCCTGGAAAATATTGTTGTTGCCAATGTGTGACTATGAGTGAAAATTAAATCCCATTTAGACAAGTGAGACCTTGAGTTTACTGAACACTATTTCTTGTGCTGAATATTATTTGTAATCAATCTTTCCAATTCTTCCAAATTATATGAATGATACTGGAAAACTGAGGTCCAACCAGAAAAAACAGAGCTCCAGAGATTCAGGAGCTCAGGGGAGGAAAGAAAAAGAAGATATTCGTGTGCTTCTAGGACTGGGAAGGAAGGTTTATATTCAGGAGTACAAATGGAGGGCCAGAGGAAGCAAACAGAGAAAGAGGCTCCTGCTTTTGAAGTAACAAATCCTTATGGAGATGTTGTATTAAACAAGGTAATAAGAACTAAGAAAGTGAAAAAAAAACAAAATCATATTAGGTGTCTTTGAATGATTCATAACCTGACTGAACAAATAGGATATGTATACATGAAACAGAGATCAAAGAAATTGTATATAATCAACTTTGTGTTATTAAGACCAAACTATGAGGTCAGACTAAAAGTACTCTGGAAATATTGATGTAGATATTGGTATGAAAGGATCCGAGTGAACATCTTTTAAGTGAAAATAAAAATATGAAAATCATAAAATAGGGCACCTGGGTGACTCAGTTGGTTAAACATCTGCCTTCTGCTCAGGTCGTGATCCCAGCTCAGCGGGGAGTCTGCTTCTCCTCTCTCCCTCTGCCCTTCCCCCTGATGGTGCGCTCTCTCTCTCGCTCTCTCTCAATAAATAAATAAAGTCTTAAAAAAAAGAAAGTCATAAAATAAAAATAAAAATTGGATAAGGGTGGAGTGGTACATTAGAAGATGAGCTAAAAAGAACACTGATAAGTAGAGTCAGTTCGATGAGCTGGGAGATTAGACAAGGAATCCCACAGAACACATCATGGTGTGTGTGTGTGTGTGTGTGTGTGTGTGTGTGTGTGTGTAAGAGAGAAAGAAAAAGAATAAAATTAAATTGAACACACAAAGAGGATACGTACAAATACATTTCCATCATCCGTCAGTTCTTGTTATGCACAAATGGTACAGCAGACAATAGGGAGAGTAGGTAGGAAGATATACAAAGAAATGCTTTTTATCTTTTTTTTTAAAGATTTCATTTATTCATTTATTTGAGAGAGAGAAAGAGAGAGAGAGAGCACAAGTAGGGGGGAGGGACAGAGGGAAAAGCAGACTCCCTGCTGAGCAGAGAGCCTGATGCAGGACTCAATCCCAGGACCCTGAGATCATGACCTGAGCCTAAGGCAGACCCTTAATTGACTGAGCCACCCAGGTGCCCCTAAAGAAATGCTTTTTATAAATTTTGTAGAATTGAAGAGAAAACATAAGTCCTTACATTTTCATTGTCAACCCAAGATAAGAAAAGTGAATTTAAAATAACCCATACCTTTCATGTAAGAATGAAATTTTAGAATTCAAAGAAGTTTTTTCACTGAAAGTTCCATGGGATGGTATGGGATTAGAAACAACTATTAAATTAATAACCAACAGAGAGTCAACTGAATCCTCATTAGTAGCTTAGGTATAAGATATGGGAGGGTTGTTTTTATATTTCTGAAATAAAGATTTAACTAGAACTCTATATTAAACCAAACATTGAATTATGATAACTAAAAAAAAACTTAAAGCATGCCCCAATATACAATATTCCTTAATCATCCATCACCCCACCTGAATAATTTACTAGAAGATACACTTTGAAAAAAGGGGCAATGACTCCAAGGGAGAGATTTTACAAGAAATAGTGAAGAATAATAAAACCAGTGTAATATATACTTAGACTTAAGTAAGAATGGTTTAAAAAATGACAACTTTAAATTTATTGGTGATCTCCGTGTAGAATAGTTTTTCAGCCCACTGATGTAAGAGATGTCAGGAGGTGGGAGGAATAAAAAATAAAATAAGTGCTAGGATTCTTGATTTATATGATACAAATATAAAGAGAATGATTAACATAGGCTTTACATTGAAATATCACATCTTAAATACAAATGTTAAAATTTCAAGTGCAATCAAAAGTATTGAGATGTTAAACTTTAATTTTTTTTAAAAATTCATTTATTTATTTGAGAGAGAGAGGAAGAGAGAGAGAGCATGGGGCTGGGAGGGCAGAGGGAGAGGGAGAGTGAGAGAGAATCTTAAGAAGACTTCATGCTGAGTGGGGAGCCCAAGTCAGGGTTCGATTCCAGGCTCTGAGATCACGACCTAAGCCAAAATCAAGAGTTGAATGCTTAATTGACTGTGCCACCCAGGCGCCCCAAGATGTTAAAGTTTTAACACATTAAAGAAAAAAATGCAACTAAGAAAACTACATGAGTTAATCAAAAGATAAGAATAACAATTTCTGGGTGCCTGTTAAGCGTCTGCCTTCGGCTCAGGTCATGATCCCAGAGTCCTGGGATCGAGTCACGCATCGGGCTCCCTGCTCCTTGGGAGCCTGCTTCTCCCTCTGCCTCTCTCTCTCTCTCTCTCCATCTCTCTGTCTCTCATGAATAAATAAATAAAATCTTTAAAAAAAAGAATAACAATTTCTTTTTTTTTTAAAGCAGAGAAAGTAGAAAACACAAAATATGTTTTCAGGAAATAGTCTAAACATCTCAGTAATCACAATGAAATGAATATCTAAAAATTAACAATTTAAGTGCTTAGTCCCAGATAGAGCTTTAAAAAATGTGATCTTGTTTCCTGTTTAAAAGAGCTATACTTAGAAAAAAATGACTCATAAACGTTGATAGTAAAGAGGGAGCAAAGTGTATCACAGATACATGTAAACACACATACATACATACACACACACACACACACACACCCAGATGTGTTATTATCAATGTTAGAGCAGAAGGAAGGTTAGTTAAATGCATTTAAGAGGATAAATAGGTATCTTTATACTTAATAAGATCTATAATCCTTCAGGGTGTCTGGGTGGCTCAGTCGTTAAGTGTCTGCCTTCGGCTCAGGTCATGATCCCAGGGTCCTGGGATAGAGCCCCGCATTGGGCTCCCTGTTCAGCGGGAAGCCTGCTTCTCCCTCTCCCACTACCCCTGCTTGTGTTCCCTCTCTCGCTGTGTCTCTCTCTGTCAAATAAATAAAATCTTTTTTTAAAAAAGATCTATAATCCTTCAAAAGATGCAAAATTTATGTTGTATCAGGCATGTTTTGGCCTCTAGAAAGAAAGCAGGTTAAAAACCCAATTTCATAGAATTGTGAAATAAAGAATGGAGTTTCCTTAAACTGAGATGGCAAAGACTACAGGAAGAAAAGATGGTAGCAATGACACATTGGAGTCTGAGAGCTCAGCTTGGGGCATGTTTCTTTTGAGTTGCCTGGTAGAAGACCAAGTATAGATGTCAAGTAGAAAGTTGATTTTATAAGTCTTTGGGTCAGGATGAAATCCACTTTAGAGGTATACATTTTAAAGTCTTTGGAAACTGCACTTACCAACATGAGACTGAATGATATTTGTTAAGTGTGTATATGTAAAAAACAAAACAAAATTAAACAAACAAACAAAAAACCCCACAAGAAATCCAAGGACAAGACTGAGCCCTTGGTAACTGAGCCCAGGATATGAGAAAACAGTGAGCAAAATTGAATATGAATGGTTAGAGTATACAAGGAAATCCAGGAGAGTCTGGAATACAAGTTAAAAATGTGTTCTAGGTCAGAGAGAAAATGCTGCAGATAGATTAAGCAAGATGAAGAGTAAGAAGTGACTGGTGTATTTAGTAATTAGCAACTCATTGTTGACTTTGTGGAAGCAGTTTTGGTACAGTGGTAGGAGCAATAGGTCTGAGTAAAATGGGCTTAAAGAATAATAGGAAGAGAAGAATTACAATAAATGAGTTTGGATGAGTCTTCCAAGGGGTTTTGTTGTAAAAGGGGAAATAAGTTTTGTATATAAAGAGGAAAGCATGATACAGGAGATTTGGTTGCTTTTTTTCTTTGTTTTACGACTGGAGGAAAAACAGCAGTTTCAAATACTAAGATCATGCACATGTCTAAAGACAATGAAAGAAAGGTAAAGCTTGATGGAGTGATATACTACAGAAAGCTAGTGAAAACAGGATTCATGGCACAACTGTAGGTGTTGCCTTTGGCTGGAAGTGTGGACAATCTATGTGCAGTGAACCAGAAGGGCTTATATCCCCATAAACACAATTAAGTGGGTTGAAATGATGCAACCTGTGGAAGTTCTCTCTAAACTGCTACAATTTCTTCAGGAGAATAGGACGTGAGATCTTCAGCTAAGGTGTAGCTGTTGGAGATTTGAGAAGAGAGGACAGTGTCTGAGATGATCATCTAGAAGAATGGCAGAGTGACTAGGGAATGGAAAAATATAATACAGTCGTTGAGCAGCAGTAGAGACACACGGAAGCTAGTAAACATGATTCTGAATACAAATAATCAACAGGATGATGTGTTTTTTAGCACTGTGTTCAAGTAGGTGGACTCAGATATGAGACAGACACGGAGGGAACCAAGGCAGTGATATGACCAAGTGAGTATAATAAAGTTGTAGAGGAACATGGGACCTGAAGATCCAAGCAAGGGTTTGATGATAGTGGTTTACCATGGAATTGAGGCTGGGTAAAAACAGAAACAAAGGCATGAAATAAAGAAAGAACAATGAGAACCAAGTAGATCAATGCATTTTAAAGTTTAGTTATTGGTGTTGAGATTCTAGAGCATGTGCAGTGTGGAAAGAAAAGGTAGAGGGTAGCATGCTTGAAAATGAAATCATAGAAATTTGCATGTATTTAATAAGGATAAAATGTAGGTTTAAATGAGATTGTTAGGTGAATTATCTATGTCAGTATTTAAATCATCAAGAATTACAGAAGCAGCAATATTGGACAGTGATCACCCTGGGACATAACATTTTAAGGGTGTGAGAAGAAAAGAAGTGTCTACGGATATTTGCAAAAAGAAGGAACGGCATAAAATTTAGTCTGGGTGTTTCTAAAGATGAGGAAGGAACATTACCAAAAGTAGGTGTTTTGAAAGAAAAGAGGAAGACAATAGATTAAATGTGATGAGGAGGATACCTGATCCCACCTCCAGACTATGAGGAATAAGAAAAGTAAAAGGGCCACCTTTTGAGAATACTCCAGAAGGAGCAGTATTCCCTTGAAGGGTCAAGAGAGAGGGGAAGGTACTGGAATTTAATAAGAGCCAGAAGGTAAGGAGATGCTTTAAAAGATGGTTCAGGTGATTGAATCAATTATTTATTTCTGCTGAAGAAACTCTTATAGAGTTTAAAGTCACAGCCATTTGCTCCATGTGTTTCTCATACTACTCTAGTTGTCTTTCCCTGGTTCTCATTCTTTTTTTTTTATTATTCATTCGAGACACAGAGATACAGAGAGAGAGAGAGAGAGAGCATGAGCAGGGGTAGAAGCAGAGGGAGGGGGAGAAGCAGACTCCCCGCTGAGCAGGGAGCCCGATGAGGTGCTCGATCCCAGGACCCTGGGATCATGACCGGAGCTGAAGGCAGATGCTTAACCATCTGAGCCACCCAGGCGCCCCCACTGGTTCTCATTCTTAATGTCAGAAAATTTGCATTAATTCAAGAAAAAGTGTAAAAGGCCAATAAACACATTACAAGAAGTTTACTTTCATTGGTAATCAGTGAGACACAAATTCAAATAGTAAAAAGATAATGTTTTTCTTAACATTTTAAGAAACATTTATAAAACTCAGTGACAGTCATGAAGTAGAAAAATATATACTCTCATTCACTTTTGTTGAAAGGATACATTGATGTTCCCTTTCTGGAGGGAGTTTCAATAATATATATCAATATTTAAATCCCACAATAAATCTTTTCTCATATATATATATCCTATTATTTCTGTTTTTCTGGATAACCCTGATTAATACAATACTTATTTAGTGCATTAAAAAATCCGGACGAGATGTTGGTGGGGATGTGGAGAAAGGGGAACCCTCCTACACTGTGGGTGGGAATGCAAGCTGGTGCAGCCACTCTGGAAAACAGTATGGAAGTTCCTCAGAAAGTTGAAAATAGAGCTACCATACTATCCAGCAATTGCACTACTGGGTATTTACCACAAAGATACAAATGTAGGGATCCGAAGGGGTACGTGCACCCTGATGTTTATAGCAGCAACGTCCACAATAGCCAAACTGTGGAAAGAGCCAAGATGTCCATCGACAGAGGAATGGATAAAGAAGAAGTGGTATATATAGACAATGGAATATTATGCAGCCATCAAAAGGAATGGAATCTTGCCATTTGCAACAATGTGGATGGAACTCGAGGGTATTATGCTGAGCGAAATAAGTCAATCAGAGAAAGACATGTATCATATGACCCCACTGATGTGAGGTATTCTTAATCTCAAGAAATAAACTGAGGGTTGCTGGAGTGGTGGGGTGTGGGAGGGATGGGGTGGCTGGGTGATAGACATTGGGGAGGGTAGGTGCTATGGTGAGCGCTGTGAATTGTGTAAGACTGTTGAATCACAGACCTGTACCTCTGAAACAAATAATACATTATATATTAAAAAAGAAGAAGAAGAAGAAGATAGCAGGAAGGGAAGGATGAAGAGGGAGAAATTGCAGGGGAGATGAACCATGAGAGACTATGAACTCTGAGAAACAAACTGAGGGTTCTAGAAGGGAAGGGGTGCGGGGATGGGTTAGCCTGGTGATGGGTATTAAAGAGGGCATGTACTGCATGGAGCACTGGGTGTTATACGCAAACAATGGATCATGGAACACTACATCAAAAACTAATGATGTAATGTATGGTGATTAGCATAACATAATAATAAAAATAAATTAAAAAAATAAAAATTCATTCCATTTAAAAAAATCTGGATGTATATTAAATTAACATTAAACATTTTATTATATTATAAATTTATAAAATATATCATTATATATTTTATTAACACTAAATTGTTAACAATGATCATTATTCCTATAGATAGCAGTTAGTACAAATGTGCAGAGACATAGGAAAGCTTTTTATTCATTTGTATTTTAAATTTTAGAATAAACATGCATTTAGGTATAAAATTTATTTAATTAAAACAAAATTTTTAAGTAAATATAATAATTTCTAAAATTCTGTTGAGAAATTGGTCAAGGTAGGAGGAGGAGCAAGATTTTTATTTGATATACATTAATTTATCTTCTAGTATATAAAATATACAGAATCACAATGAGAAAACCATGATGAAGGGTTACATCCTTAGCTTAAGTGGGTCATTTATCAATTTGCAAATACTGTTTATATCACCTGATTATCTGCACGTCATGTATTTTATGTCAGTGCGCATTCATATAGATTCTTCAGTTAACATTAAGAAATGACTTTTTCTGGTGGTAAGCAGAAATAACTTCCTCTGTCTTACCAATGGAAAATAAATTCGAGGTACAGAAGCACTAACAACTTTCACCAATATTTCTCTAAATATTTACAATGAGCTATTGCCAGAACATAAAATAGAACACATTTTCCCCAAGTTCAGGCCAAGTAAACTCTACTCTATATCACCTGAGAATCAAGGGTGTTTGCCATATGGAAAAATTGTGCACAGGTATCATATTCATGGCTTTATTACTTTAGAATCTTATTCTGACCTCTAGAAAAGTGTTAAAAGAAGGGTTTTGTTTCTAAAGGAAATTCTGCAATAGATAATAAATTCTACAATAATCTAAGCTTATAGTTTCCAAGTCGGGTGACAAGTTTCCCCAGGACATCATGGTGAACTCACAGGGATGCTAAATGGTACCAATATTTTTTTATATTTGAATGAAATTTCAATTTATTACATGGTATTTATAGGAAATATTGGTTCAATCTATTGATGGTTTGACATTTGAAACAAGTTGGATATCATCTGTTTTATCAACCTTGTCACATGACTTTTTCCCAGAGGGCGGTTTTGTTTGTAAGATTTTATTTATTTTTTTTAGTGTGGAGGACCACAGGGGAAGGGAGGGAAAGCTGAATGGGAAGGATACTAAAATTTTAAATTTTCATGGAAAGCACAGTGACACTAGACATTTGATATCACTGAGGGAACTGCTAACTCTAATGCAGTGTCTATATTAGATAGTGTTGCATGCACTTCAATTATGTCATAGTTTTCTTTTTTTTAATTTTTTATTATGTTCAATTAGCCAACATATAATATAGCATTAGTTTTTGATGTAGTATCATAGTTTTCAAAGCCAAGTTTTGTTAGTGTGAGAATAAGCAAATGCTGCATGAAAATTAACCAGAAACAGTAAATGAGAGTGACTTTAGTCAATCTGATTCTGAGGTTTGAGAAGTTGTGCAATGATAAACAGGCACACATGTGCCTTTAGTAATAGTATTTATTTAATTGTAGTTAATTTCTTCTATTTTACATGTATTAATTTTTTCAAAAGGCCTAAGTGCTCTTAGTTATTTCTTTTGGCTTAGGGTCCCTATGAAAAATTACTGAGATACTATAGGTACCTCAAGCAGAGAAAGTTTGGAAAATTCTGATCTAAGTATTAACATTATACCTGAGAGAACCAAATTACTAAGGTTCCAGACATAAGATTTCTAAGTACAGGTCTTATACCTTACTCTCCTAACTCTAAACTTATCCTTCCTCTACTCCAGATTACCAAGTAACATTTTACTCTTTTACTATATTTTGTTATGGGGGAGTAATTTACACAGTGTCCTCTTTCATGAGTACTAGATAAAATGTTTCAGGACTGACTGAATGTAAATAAGGAGAACTAATGCTTTGTTCCCCTCATCCACTAAGATTATCTCCCTAACGTCGATGAATCATTTGTGACTCATTTGGCAGGGAAAATATGCTTATATGCATAGTCTAGCAGAAAGCAGGTGTTAAGCATTGTACCATGAAATTATACTAGTTGATGATACCATGGGACCAAACATGGTTAGAAAACAGTGATAGAAAGAGCATGGAGAAACCACATCGTGTTGTAACACAGAGTTCTGGATTAGGAATAAGATCATGATCTCTACCACCATCTAGCTATGTTACCATGGGCAACCCATTTAGTCTTTGAAGTCTCAGTTTTGTTTTCACATGGAAAATGTTAATTCACATATTTTCAATCTAACAATAATTTATCAGTATATAGAATATTTAGAGGAACTTAAGAATGAAGGAAAACAATATATACCCTAAGTTACTACAAAATCTCTTAGGTCAAATTAGGGCATACCATTACTTTTTATTTTAGAATCACTTAAGATGGCAGAATAACTCCAAACTCTTTGGCTTAGGATGCCTATCATAGCCTTTTATTAATTGGTCATTATTTATTTTCGCAATTTTGTCTTCTACCACAAACTATGATAAATTATCAGCAATTTATATTAATGTTTTATGTCATTTCACTTTTCCATGCCTTGACTTTAATAACTGATTTGTTAATATATTAATGAAGAAAACCACACATAAAACCCAATAATATCTGGCGGAATGTATTGGAATATATGTGAGAATCAAAATGTGCTTTGGAAATTCAGAAAAATAAGAGTAATTTCTAATAGAAATTATTTTTACCAGAAAAAATAGTATCTCAAGGAAACTACAAAGCATGGGGAAAAGGTAGCACAGGAGATATTATGTGAAGGGCATTGTAAGTAGAGAAACAACTACAAGCATAGGAATAAATCCTGAAAATGGAAGAACTCAGGCATGTTCCTGCTTTCAAGGGGATTTCCCCCCCTGATTTTATCTGCCTTCTCTAATCTAGTTATAATCTTTTTACTTCTTTAAAACTCTGAAAATTTGGGGCACCTAGGTGCCAGGCAGCCAAGGCAGTAGGTTAAGCATCTGCCTTGGCTCAGGTCATGAGCCAAGGGTTCTGGGATCGGGTTCTGGGATCGAGTCCTGCATTGGGCTCTCTGCTCAGTGGGGAGTTTGCTTCTCCCTCTCCCTCTATACATTCTTTCTTTCTTTCTCTCTTTCTCTCTCTAAAGTAAATAAAATCTTAAAAAAAAAGCTCTGAAAATTTATTGGACATGAACAAGGTGGTCTTCAACACACAGAGACTCCTCTCCTCTGAGAATTCCCCACAGTAACTAGGTTTTCCTCCTTAATATTTTTCCCATTATCATCATCCTGCTATAGATGATTGTTGCCATTATTACCAAATGGGGTTGGTAATAACAATAATAGGCTGGCTACCTTCCATTTGCTAGACCATATTTTGCCTTTCTCCAGCTTGCTGTCTGACAATAAAGTGGATAATGGGAAACCACAGTTGATCAGTTTGAAAATAATGGATGATATTAGAGTTTTTATTTACCTAAATTTCTTAGTGTGTTGTATCTCTTGGGTTTTACCCTCCACAGAAAATCATGGCTCCTATTGAGAAGTTTCACTATAAAACTTTATGGGATCTACTACCTTTCATCCCTTCAAGAATATGGATCATAATCCCTCTGCTCTTACAAGTTTTAAATTTTTATACTTTATTTTGTAGTACCACTCAATTACTGATAGAAATGAGGAATCTTTCAATTTTAGCTCTGACATGTAAAGAGCTTAGAAGTTGTCACTGCCATTCCTATAAGAAAACAGCAGAAATATTCAAACAGCAGAGACTTTTCTTGGACCAGTCAGAGAACTGAATTAGCAAAGCAAACTTCCACACTGAAATCTAGAAAGAAAGGTGAATCCAGACAGTCGTAGCCAAGATCTGCTTACGTGGAACAGGAGTTCTTGGGGAGAAAACCTCTTAAGAAAAAAAAATAGTAATTTTGAATGACTGCTGGAGGCCAAGTGTGGCTTAGGGAAAGTAAGAACCTCCAGAGGTGCTGTCTTATGGGCCCCCATACTTTATGGTCTTCATCTATGAACCCCACCAGGTTTTTACGATGCACATGTTAGAAAGATACCTTTTTGGCTCTGGCTGAGGATGAGGAAGAATAATGATTTTTTAAAATTTTTTTAAAGATTTTATTTATTTATTTGAGAGAGAGAATGAGAGAGACAGCGAGCACATGAGAGGGGGGAGGGTCAGAGGGAGAAGCAGACTCCCCGCCGAGCAGGGAGCCCGATGTGGGACTCGATCCTGGGACTCCAGGATCATGACCTGAGCCAAAGGCAGTTGCTTAACCAACTGAGCCACCCAGGTGCCCATGATGGTTTTTTTTAAATGCTCAAAGCATTCTTCATAACAAAGTCTTTATCAGAGTTTTCTCCTAGATAGGAAAGAACCCCCCACCCCCCGCCATTCCCCCACCTCTGCCAGGTCCTTATAGCTTTCCTTTCTTATTAAGGGAGTGAAGGAAGCTATACCACTGGTGAAGGTCACAGTCCTGAGATACAGGCCCACTGAAAAACTAGGAGTTAATCATTAAGATTAGAGAATACTTCCCACTGACAGACACACACAGTTTGCCTCTAAACCAACAGGACCCCAGTCAAGAACACTAGTGTAGGGGCGCCTGGGTGGCTCAGTCGTTAAGCGTCTGACTTCGGCTCAGGTCATGATCCCAGGGTCCTGGGATCAAGCCCCACATCGGGCTCCCTGCTCCACGGGAAGCCTGCTTCTCCCTCTCCCTCCACTGCTCCCCCTGCTTGTGTTCCCTCTCTAGCTGTATTTCTCTCTGTCAAAAAATAAATAAAATCTTAAAAAAAAAAAAGAACACTAGTGTAAAGCTAAAGGAGCTTCAAGACATAGACTCTCTGAGGAGGAGTTCTTAGGAAGCCCCAAATCGATGGCAGAGATAAAAACAAAGGTATCAGAAGAATCTGAAGCTTCTGGGCACTTATAACTACATAAATTATTAAATACAGCCCAGCTTTTAGCTGGATTAACACAGCCTCACCCTAAAGGCCTATTTACCTCAGTTCCTATTACTCAATGTAAGATGTCTGACTTATAACAAAAAATTACAAAGCATGCCAAATAACAATAATTTTAAAAAAGGAAAAAAAAACCTATAGTACAAAAGATAAAGTAACATCAGAACTAGACTCAGATATAATACAGATTTTTAAATTATCAGACAGAATATTTTAAGTAACTATGATTAATACATTAAGAACTCTAAAGGGAAAAAAAGTAGACAACTTTCAAAAACATACAGATAACATAAGCAGAGAGACAGAAATTGTAAAAAGGAATCAAAATGTTAGGGGGAAAAGCCTGAAACATAATTGAAGAAGGCCTTTGAGGGCTCATTATTATATTGGACACACTGGAAACAAGTGTTAGACATCTTGAAGATAATTCAATAGAAACTTCCCAAGAACTGTGGGAGAATTTCAAAAGGTGTAATATGCACATAATTAAAATATGATAGGAGGAGAAGAAAGAATTGAGTGGAAGCAATACTTGAAATAATAATGGTCAAGAGCTTTCCACAATTAATTACAGAACCAAACCACAGCTTTAGTATTCTCGGAGAACAAAAAGCAATAAAAAAGCAAAACAAAACAAAAGAAAAACCTGGACTTCTATATTTAGCAAAATTCCTTCAAAAGTGAAAGAAACATAGTCATTATCTGGTGTATGTGTGTAGGTGCTTGTGCGTGGACACACACACACACACACACACACACACACTCCTGATGGATTAATCATCACTAAAACTTCCTTGCAAGAAATGTTAAAAAGAAGTGTTTTAGGCAGGAAAAAAAATGATACAGAACAGGAACTAAGATCATATAAAAAAAAAAAGTGTCAGAGAAAAAAATAAAGGCAAAATAAAATATTTTCATTTTCTTATTTTTAAAGGACTTGAAAGATAACTGTATAAAGTAATACCAGTTTTGATGTATTACTGGGTGTTTATAGCATGTGGGTAAGTAAAATGAATGACATCCAGTGAAATCATCGCTTACAGTCCATGAATCGATATACATGTATATTTCTGGGCATTTCTTTATCTGAGCAATATGAACATCCAACTGTACTGCTTGAGCTGTCTACTTTCACATGGGACCTGTATGTCATATAAAACCATCTGGAAACCAGGTCTGAGTTTTCTCACTTTCAGTCAGCTGATTGTAGATGTTAAATGCATCTAAATATACCTTCACAGAGAGACCTGCAGGAGTGTTGGATTAAATAACTGGGTGCTACAGCCTAATCTAGTTGACACCTAAAACTATCACACCATCTGAGAAAATACTTAGAGGCATGGTAGGGATTTTATAAAACAAAAACAAAAACAGTTGACAAGAGTAGAGGTTTGGAAAAGAAAGGGAGGTTAATGAAGCTGGAAACAATTGAGCCTATCTTCACTTTGAGTTAATTTCTGTCTAAGGCTAGAGGGATGTCATTAGATCCAAAGCAACGAAAACCTCTGTCATTGATAGTGCTTTTCCATTGCTGTAAATTCATTCAGTGCTCAAAACAACCTCATAATTTGTATTATTGTTGTCTCATTTTAGGCACAGAAATGTGATTATGGCAAAGTCACATAGGTAGGTCATGGCAGAGATAGGATGCAAACCCCATCTGGCTCTAGATTCAGGTTTCTTAACTATAAGTAACACTGTCTCTTAGATAAAAAGAAAATTTATGGGTTTTCAGTACTTAGGCTGAGAGTCTCCAATTTTAATTGCTTTGTTTTATCCACCTCCCACTTTCCAGCTCTACTAGCTCAGTTTCAACTTTCTTGGCAAGTCTACACCATCGGTGTTCTGAGCAGAGAGGTGAGTTGCAGCATCTGACCTCCATGAAGAACAGCTGTATGAGCAGTGGACAGCGTCTTTCATGAATAAGAGACAGAAAACAGAGAATTTTGAAATTCACAGAAAGTTTAATTCCTGTTCTAAATCTTTCCATCTGATAGACAACTGACTACTTAATAAATGGTTTCCGACCTCAGCTTCATTTTCAAGCTTATGAATACTTTCATTTATTCACTCTCTCAGCCTGGTGTTTCCACACCACAGCCTTCTGAGGAAGTTTGCTCCAAACTTTCCTTGTCCTGCGCTCAGCCTCTACTTTGAAAAAACCAACATACAAACAAACAAACAAACAAAAAACCCCACAACAAAAACAAAAACAAAAATACCCTTGAAGCTCTGATCCACTATTAACACTCCTGACCTACTCTGGCCCAGTCTATAGTCCTAGCTTGTCAACTATGGGGGTGCAAATCCCATAGAGAAGCGAATTCGATGTGAGTAATGGAGGACCCTAAAGAGCAGTTTGGGAGAAATGTGCACTTTTTCCTGGAGGCAATGCAGAGTAATTAAATGTTTCTCTCCAAAGAGGTGCTATGTTTT
This sequence comes from Eumetopias jubatus, assembly GCF_037043125.1. Classification (NCBI taxonomy): domain Eukaryota; kingdom Metazoa; phylum Chordata; class Mammalia; order Carnivora; family Otariidae; genus Eumetopias; species Eumetopias jubatus. The sequence continues at coordinate 99,029,392 of NW_028274809.1, read as the reverse complement.
CTTTCTATTCCTTAATGGATTAAGGAATAGTTTATCCAACGTATACCAAATATGAGAGAACTGATCATTAGGATACTTAACTTTTTTTAACTAACTTTTAATTATATTTCCATTACATTTTATTTTAGGTCATTTGAGTACAAGCAGCTCTCCTACGTAACCCAATCCATTGCTGATGAAAGCTAAGCAGGAGTGTGCTCTGCAGTGGTTATTAGAGAGAAAGGGAATTAGAGTAAAATGTACTATGCATTACGAATGAGGCGATGGAGCTATCAAGAAATTAAATTACTCAAAAACATCTTTACAAGGAAAATCTCTAGAGAGCTTCTTCTTATTGCCTTTGTGTCTGACCCTTTGAAAACTTTTTATTTTCACATTGGCATTGTTTCCTGGCAAGAAACATAATGGCAGAGGAAGAGGAGTATAGATAGAAAGTACCTTGGTGAAAAATGGAAACTTCTAAATGATTAAAAAAAAATGACTGGCCTAAAATTCAAAGACAGAACTTTAAAGCTGTGTTTATTGCATAAGCTCTGGAGTGAGAAGTTATTTTTTCATTCTGAATTGACTTAAGGCCAATGAGATTGAATTCTTTAATTTCCCGTTTCAGCATTAAATGTGAAATTGTGCATACATGTACTCTAATTAAAATCAGTAACATTTGTTTTACAGAACAACTTTCCAGAGAATAACTTTATAGGCTATTGTGATTAGCCTTTACTTCAAATGTAAAATTAAATTGTATAGTTTTTCCTCATTGTTTTTCTGCTGGAGGAAACATAATGGCATTCACTATTTTTATGCAGCAACTGTTAAAATTTCAAGAAGCACACTAGCTAAAAATGTGAAGTAACATATATTTTTCTAAGCTATATTTCACAATTTGTTACAGGAATATTAACACACACTACTCCATTCCATACTACTGTACATGATAGCAAAGAGAGCTGGGAAAAAAGGTCCCATAGAAAATCCTTTACTGAGAGCTCAGCTTCTTTTTCATTCCATGAAATTGAGACAGACACTTCATGTCTTTGAGCCCAAGTTCTACCTTATGTAAAATGAGGAAATAAAACCTATCACTCTAAGTATGTTACAAGAGCAAGATGACAATGTTTATGTGACATGCTTTACACAGAATCCAGAATATAATAGGGATCGATATTTTTGCTTTTTGCCTACATAGGATAAGGATTTCTCAACTTTGCTTAGCTTTCATCACTTAATGGATTAAGAAGGTGGTTTTTGTTAATATGGCTTTCAAAGCTTTGTAGTAAAATCTGTGTCTTCATTAATGAAGATACTAAAATATTCCACTGATTTTTCAATCCTCCCTGGGGCTCTTGGCTAGGTTTTCATTTTGTTAAAGCTGTGCCCCCGCCCCACCACAGATCAGTCTATTCTAACCTCCTTCCCAGGAAGTTGTAACAGCACCAGGTTGCTTCTCACAGATGCATTCCACATTACCTCATATACCTTCAAAACCCAATGCTTCCACTTTATATGACGAGATTTTAAAAATAGGCAAGTGTTATCCATGTGGAAGAGCCCTCAGGTACCCTTTTGAGATAGAAACATCTGTGGCTATGCCTAATTTTTGTAGCAGCCTGTGTTGGGACACAGAATAAATATTTGTGGAATTGAATTAACCAGACTAGAAGCAGGAAGTATTCATCTTTGCACGAGGCACCCCACCACCTATCTCCGCCCATAGAGAGCTTGCAGTCACATGAGGGAAGTGTCTTACAAACATGAAATAACTAGACAACAAGGTTTTACTTGGCTTCGCATGCTTTACCCAAGTACTGCTGTTTGGAGAAAAGACATGATCTTTGCTGACTGGGACAATCAGAAAGGCTTCCTAAAAGGCAGGATGGCTAGAATACTAATGCTTGGGGGGGGGGGGGGGAAGGGCAATGCATATCTGAGGCATAGCACCAATGTGAATTTTTCCAATACTTTTGATCAATGTTTTCAATCTATTCATGATAACTTACATTTGTTTTGTCACTTCCAAGAAGTTCTCCTATTTCTTTTTTTCTGTCATTAATTAGTTCCCAAAGTAATGGGGACAATACTACCAAATACTCCTGGCTGCTGCATCTTAAACTTACCTTGCACTCCCACAGGAAGGAGAATCTGCAGACTGTATGGGTATCTTTAGAGACTTTCCAAACACACTAAATGTGTTACTTGCATCCTACAATTTTCCTGCTTTTTTTTCCCCAACCAGCTGTGTTTTCAACGAAGCCATCACAGCTTGGCATATATTTTCCCAAGTCTTGACATATTATATTGTTTCATGTCTTGACACAAAATCTCTGAGATGCCTTACAAGGAGAGAAAGTCTGCAATTTACAAGGCTCAACTAATTACCGGTGCATATAAATTCCCAGGCTCAATTTGAACTGTATCTCCTTGCAAAATGAAATGGCAGGAGCTGCTAGACAGCCAGCTATATTAAGATATGATTCTGATTTGGTATATGACTTTTTAATAATAATTTAAAATAGTAATAAATAAGGAATTGTACAAACAAAAGTATAACTCTCATTAGAATTGAAATATGGTCTGGTGGCTCATTTTAAAATTTATTTTTATAGAAGTGGCAGAATGCAATAGAGTGAATGGCAACCAACGAGCAGATCTGTAGAAGGAATTTCTGTATGAAAAAGGAACTCAAAGAGAACGTTACCATCTGGTTCACCCAATCTTTGCTTTAAATATATGAAAACAGTGAGTCACAGAGAGACTAAAGAATTTGCCACACACCTAGAAAATGGCTGATAGTGATTATAATCCATTTATCTTCATATTTAGCCATTTTAAAATTAGTCTAATTATAATTAGTCTAACTGTAAATTAGTGTAATTATAAAAACATCAAAATTGAAATTTCCCTTGTCTCTATAACTTAAGTAGCTACAAAGCTTGACCATATGAAACTTGACTTAGGTTGAAAACACAGTGATTATATCTATGATTATTTATCATACAGAATCAATATATATGGAGAATAAAATTTTCAAATATTAAGAACAACTAAAAAGTATTACTCTCAAGAAAGCGTCTACATTTAAAATTTTAAAATCTAAGAGACTCAGCATACATTTCAATGTTAATTTATTCACTCATCCATTTATTTTTTTAAAAAAATTGTTGGAATTCTATATGGATCAGGCAGAATAAGAATTCTCCACATAAGTGTTTCGAGTGACTTTATTCTGAGAGTCTATATAAATGTGAACTTCCAATGCAGACCAGTGAGAGGCATGCAGTAATAATTGAATATTTTGTTCAATACATGTTTTTAAGCAATGACTGTATGCCAGACACTATTAGTGGTAAGTGAAGTGGACACATTCCCCACTCTCATGGGGTTTACCCTCTAGGGGGGTGGCAACAGATGTGAAACAGGAAAACAAGTCGGTTCTTATAAATTGGGAATGAGGTATAGAAGTGATGGACGAGGAGTCAGGGATAGAACACACTGAAGGACTGTGAGCACTGAAGGCAGAACCCGAGGGCTACTTGTATAGGGCAATGGGAAGTCTGTCTGTGGAGATAAAATTTAAAGTAAACTGTAAAGAATGAGAAGAATTCAGCTCTGGGGGAGAAGAGGAGGATGGTATTCCATGCAAAGGAAATGACAAGTACAGAGGGGCTGAGTTAAGGGAATAACAGTGTGTTGTAGGAACTAAAAGAAGGTAAAAATGGCTGGATGTGACTTAATTGGAAGAGAAGGGCTCCACATGAGAATGACAGCTCAAAAGGAGTCAGGTTATCCAAGATGAGAAATTTGGAATTGGGCTGAAGTAAAATGGAAATTAGATGAAGGGCTTCGTGGGTTCGCAAGTGCAATGTGAAACTGGTCTCCATACATGGAGGGCAAGGAGAGACTGAAGAAAGAGGCAGAGCACTCTACATCGGTAGATGTCAGGCTTCATAAGCAGCTGGAACTTACAGGGCTTGCCTTGAGCAGCTGCAGGACAAGGAGGCCTCCACACCTGCCCACCGAATCATAAAAACTCATAAAGCGGCCTTCACTGGGTTCAGTCATGTATTCATTCTCAGCACCACATCACCATCTCAAGGCTAGGTCCTTGCAGCAGTCTCTGGCAGTGCAGGAGCCAAGTGGAACCCACATTCCCAGGACAGGGGAGGGGGTGAGGAACCTCTGATTGCCGCGTTCCAACTCACAGGTCAACTGACAGTCACAGCCTCTAGCTGACCTCCCCCATTCCTTATTGGGATATAATTGACACTAAAAATTTCATGCATTTAAAGTGCACAGTTCAGTGGTTTTCAGTATATTTATGAAGTTGTTCGACCATCACTATAGTAGAATTTATTGTGAAATATATATAACACGAATCTACCATTTGTAGCTATTTTAAAGTGTGCGATTCAGTAGTTTATGTGCATTCACGATGTGGTGAAGCTATCTCCACTACTTAGTTTCAGAACTTTTTCATCACCCGGAATGCAAACCTCACACCCACGAAGCAGTCACTCTCTGTTCCTTGTCCTCCAAGTCCCTGGAATCTATTAATCTACTTTCCTTATATAGATTTACCTATTCTGGATATCTTACATAAGTGGAATCATATAGCGTGTGGCCTTTTGTGTCTGTCTTCCTTTACTGAGCATGATGTATACGAATGTTCATACCCAGCTCTATTTATAATCTAAATGTCCATCTACAGAGTAATGGGTAAACAAAAAGTGGTATATCTATACAGTGGAAAATTATTCAGTCATAAAAAGGAATGGTGTTGTGAAGAATGAATCTTGAAAACATTATAATTATAGAACATTTTACATGAAGAGTTTTTAAGCAGGGATATAAAAGAATCCAGTTTACTCATTAGCTACTCTGTGAATGAATCAGAGGGAATGAGAAGTAGGGAAAATAGGGAGCTAGGAAGGATAGGGAGCTATTGCAGTAGACCAAGTGAAAAATGGTGTTTATTTAGACTAGGAAGTTGGCAATGAAGAGAGAGAGTAGCTGACACATTAGAATGATGTTTAGAAATAGAATTATCAGGCCTTGTGCTTCACTGGATTTAGAGAGAGAAATCAATGCAGACACACAGGTGTGGAATGCAGCCATGCCACTTACTGCAAAGTGCAAGATTGTGGAAGAAACAGATTTCAGGGAGAAAATCAGTAGCTGAGATGTGATTATGTTCAATACTGTGTGGTGGTGAGGATGTGGACCAACAAGAACTCTACAATAATGCAGCTGGAAGAGTAAAATTTACATATCTACTTCAGAAAACTGGTTAGCAGCATCTTCAAAAAATGTAAAATATACCCCAGTAATTACTCTCCTAAGTAAATAGTCAGCAGAAATACTACACATATTCACCAAAAATAATACATACAGATTTTATTGCAGTGTTATTCATAGTATTCCAAAACCGGAAGCTACCAAAATGTCCACTGACAGATAAGTGGATAAATTAATTATGGGCACAGATTATAGCTCCTGGCTGACCCAGAAACTGAGACTCCATATAGGTAAGAAACTTCTGTTATACTATACAGCAAATGAATGATAAAGCTGACTTGAGACCTGTCATTATGCCAAAATATTTCATTTTACTCACTATATATCATTGAATGCTCTCTCCCCTTTGTATGCTTCCTGCTGACTTACAGGCAGAAAACTGTAGCCAGAGGGGTAGTCAGAGTCCTGTAGCTAAAGCCTGATATGAATTGGGGCAGAGGTTTTAGGATTACTGGAAAATTATCATATTAGGAAGATCTAAATGATGCCAATTCATCACCGTGGCTTCCCCCCCCCCTCCATGGCACCTGTTCCATAAAATAGCAATGAAATTGTCATTATCAAATGAAAGAATATTTCACACAGCATAATCTTCCTGATACATCAGAGTGGCTGTCAACTGTTAAACCATGCTGAACACTGTGGAAAGAATTTAAAACACTCTATCTTACTATTTACCCCCGTCAGCCAAGCAGTTGAAATAGCACACGAATATTTAGGAAAATGGAGACCATATTGCCTTCTCAAGGACTTTCATATTCTTCTAAAAACAAGAAACAAACAAACAAACAAAAAAAACCCCGGAGTTCTAAAGAGATCATTAAGAGTTCTGGAAAGGGCTATATTGCAAAATAGAAAGTGGTGCAGTTTGTACATTCCATCAGGTCATCTCAAACCCCTCAAATGGTCCGATGACCCCATGGATCTTAGTGGGGAACACTATATTGCTCACGCTGCATGGGGACTAAATTGATAGTCAGTGGTTCAGCAGTGTTTATGCCAATCACTGCAGGAAATTTGCCAGCATCTGTCTCTTTTCCCTTCCTCTGGTCTTGCCCAGGAGTCGGCCAGGGTTTCTGTCAACAGATCCCCTCTTCTACTCAAGCGTGCCCATCCTCCTGCTACTGTGCCTGCCTGCCTCCTCACCAGATTGGTTTTCTTCAATTATATTATTTTTATAAACCAAAGCAGCATTTGTGCTTCTCATTAGATGTTGTATTTAGTAGGTACATAAAAGAGACCATCTCACCATGGGCCATTCCCATGTGGAGCTTCCCCCTCATCTTGCCAGAACCAGGCTTCCCCTTCCTCTCTCTTGGCCAGGCTTCTGAAATGTCAGCATATTTTACACCCGCTCTTCCCAAACAGTTTTGGGTGGTTAAAGAAATGGGAGTGTCCCTCTTTCCTTTTGCCCTTTGCATATTTTTATTTGCCATTTCATCTGGGGGATGATATAGTGTGTTAGTTTCCTAGGGCTGCTGTAACAAATCACCATAAACTGAGAGGTGTAGAGCATCATAAATGTATTCTCTGACAATTCTAGAGGCCAGAAGTCTGAAATCAAGGTGTCAGCAGGGCTGTACTCTGACCATTCCACGCCTTCTTCCTGGTGGCTGCTGGCAATCCTTACCATTCCTTAGCTTGTCGCTGTGTCACTACAGTCTCTGCTTCTGTATTCACATGGCCACCTTCTCTGCTTGACTGGGCCTCCTTTTCTCTATTGTAAGGATATTTGCCATTATCTCAGGCCCATTCAGGAATGCAAGCTGACCACATCTCTAGATTCCATCTGCGAAGACCCTCTTCACAAATAAGCTAACTTTCACAATATCTAGGGATTTGGACCTGGGCATAGCTTTCCAGAGGCCTCCATTCAACCTTCTACATATGGTAAGATCAACACGGAGCATGTGACAGAATATAACACAAACTCTTTCCACACTAGTTCCCAGTTTTCTTGGTCCTGGTTAGTCCTAGTTAGTGTCTATCCTTCCTGAGCTCAGGAAGTATTTTTCACTCTTCTAAGCAAACGTCCCAGTTTATCTATAGCTAAGCTCAATCCTGAAACATGCTGGGTTATTTTTTCCCCCAAGACTCTGCCTTATATCAAAACATACATAATCAAACAGGTTTATTTTTAAAAGATTTTTCAACATTTAAAGTTATTTAGAAACATACAGGTTACTAAAAATGAGGTATAATCTGTTTTCATTGTTCTAGATTTCTCTTCTTTCTGACACAGGAAAGAGCTCTACTATTAATGTGATGACAAGCATCGAAAATGCATAAACATAAAGGTTTGAGGGCAGTTCTAACCCTTGAGCTTTGGGTATCTCGTTGACTGGTAAATACTTGCACAGTTCATCTAGTTATTCTTGTTTTTTTGTTTTTTTCATAGAAAGTTTAGTGACCCTTAGAAATAGTTCTTTCTTTTCCTCTCTGTGGTAAACCTGACACCATAAGAACACTATGGTCTATAATTTCACCCACATTCATAATGATTATTTAACTTACCAGAAACAGTGACTTTAATTTCCTTTTGAAAGCAGGTGACTGCTGAGCACAGCCCCATAAAGCTAATTAATTATGGTAATTGTGTCATATGATGCTGGAAAATGGGTACTTACAGAATTGCTGAGAGAAATGCTTCTATATGTAGTTCGGCAGGCTACATGTGCACTTTCAAACTGTGTTCTTCTATATTCCACCAGATAAATAATTTTCCTTCTGGAGAAAGAAACTGATAAAGGATATGGCACTCTCTGAGATCCATGATAATCCAACCAAAGACTGACATACAAATAGATTAATGGTCCACAATTTTCTGTGCATTGATATAACTGTCACAAAAATAAATGTATACTTGCCCTTCCTCCATTTTATGCTCTCATTATAGTCCTTGTCAAAGGAAATTATTATCTATTATTATTATTTTTAAATGTTCTGTTTTGGTACAAAATCTGCCATTAGAGTGATAAAGAAAAATAGAGCCATATATTTTTAGATATAATTCCCTGAAAAAGTGTTCTCATGACAGAATATAAAAGAGCACACATTAATACAAAAATACTCCTATTACCTTGGTAAATGTTAGAGTGTATCGGTTTAAAAAAAAAAAAGTCAGCCCCCTGTCACAATTACATTGTGTTTTTAGTTTTTCTTTAGATTTCTGCTTTTTCTTTAGATTCTTTAGATCTAGACAGACAGCAGATCTGTCACACGTCACACATATTCTGTGAATGGTGTCAAGGAGAGCTCAGATTGAAGGTACTCTGCATTTAGATGACTCCAGGAAGCACTTTAAGGAGCCTTGCTTCTTTCATGGCAATGTTGTAGAATGAAGAACTTTTGCCATTTACTTCCTTTGTTCCTTGCAGTGTCTAACAGAAGATAGCAGGTGTTTAGGCATTTGCTAACACTAAATCTGAGAATGGAATAAATCTATTTAAGTAAAAGAGAATTTGAGTTGGGGCTCACTCGAGATTTCTGTTATGCTCATATGGTAAAATTTTAGCCATTTTGGCCTTGTGTAACAATCCTATCTGGTGCTATTGTCTTAGGAAAACAATTCTTATGTCCCCAAATCAAAATGGGATCCACATGTATCTCAGTTTCTGGTAATATAAGGACAATATAGAGACTATTTTTTTTAGAGACTATTTTTTAATCTTCTCTAAATAGATAACTATACATCTTTTGTTCTTATAATAACGTAAAGTATTTAAAATTTTAAAAGTATTGGGGTGCCTGGGTGGCTCAGTGGTTAAGCGTCTGCCTTTGGCTCAGGTCATGATCCCAGGGACCTGGGATCGAGCCCCACGCTGGGCTCCCTGCTCAGCGGGAAGCCTGCTTCTCCCTCTCCCATTCCCCCTGCTTGTGTTCCCTCTCTCGCTGTCTCTCTCTCTCTCTGTCAAATAAATAAATAAAATCTTTAAAAAACTAAATAAAAATTTAAAAATGTTATAAATGCTATTTAAGTATTTTAAAAATGGTTTTAATTCACTGCAAGTGTCCTGAGAGATCCATCTCCTTTACTGATATACCAATCCAGCTAATTAAGATATTAAATGTTTATATTAATCTTTATTCCAATTTTCAACTAAATTTTAAGGCCTCAGTGCAGGAGTTATGCATTTCCTCTTTTAGTTTCTTATCAGCATCTTTCAGTGGTGGATACCATACCCATTAATTGGCTGCCCCTGCAGATAGCATCTGTTGTCCTTGTCCATGCTTGCACAGGACTTGGCAACTCTCCACATGCTCTCATTAAAAAACAAACAAACAAAAAAAGCTTCTCTTAAAAAATCATTACAGTACAATCTAGTAATCACTAAAGATTTACTGAAGATGATGTACAGAAAGTATATCCACATCACCATAAACTCAGGAGTCCTTCATACTTTCCTCAAAACCCCTGATCAGTCCTTCTATCAGCCAGGGGCTTCCTCTCCAACCCCAGATCCTCAAGGATTGCTCAGCTTTCTAGATTGCTCCATTTTTTCTTCATTGAGGTCAATGGCTTTTTCCTTCTGCATTAAAATGCTTTCAGTTTTGTGTCCTTCAACAGTTATCAAAGTCATTTTCCCTGCAAAAAAAAACCCTTTTAGACCAATTGTTTGGAAGATAATATTTTCTCTATGCATTACAAATAAGTAATGGGTATTTTTATTTTTCCTGTTTGACTTTTATTTTTTTATTATTCTTAAAAATTTTTAATTCCAGTATAATTAATATATAGCATTATATTAGTTTCAGGTGTACAGTGTAGTGATTCAACAATTCTATACATCACTCAGTACCATCATGATAAGAGTGCTCTTAACCCCCTCCTCCTATTTCATCCATCACCCCACTACCTCCCCTCTGGTAACCATGTGTTTGTTCTCTATAGTTAAGAGTCTGTTTCTTGGTTTGTCTCTTTTTCCCTTGTTCATTTGTTTTGTTTCTTAAATTCCATATATGAGTGAAATCATATGGTATTTGTCTTTCTCCGAATGACTTATTTCACTTAGCATTATACACTCTAGGTCCATCCATATTGTTGCAAATGGCAAGATTTTATCCTTTTTTATGGCTGAGTAATATTCCATTATGTATATACCACATCTTCTTTACCCATTCACTTATTGATGTACACTTGGGCTACTTCCATAATTTGGCTATTGTAAATAATGCTGCAATAAACATAGGGTGCATATATATTCTGGGTTTCTTTTCTCCACACCCTTGCTGACATGTCGTTTCTCATCTTTCTGATTTTAGCCATGACAGGTGCAATGTGATATTTCATTGTGGTTTTGATTTGCATTTCCCCAATGATTAGTGACGTTGAGCATTTTTTTCTTTTTTTAAAGATTTTATTTATTTGAGAGAGAGAGAGAGAGGATGAGCAGAGAGGAAGGGTAAAGGGAGAAGCAGATTGCCTGCTGAGCAAGGAGCCTGAGGCGGGGCTCAATACCAGGACCCGGGGATCATGACCTGAGCCCAAGGCAGACACTTAACTGACTGAGCAACCCAGGCACCCCATTGTTGAGCATTTTTTCATGTGTCTGTTCACCATCTGTTCACCATCTGTTCAACAGATGGTGTACATCTTTGGAGTAGTGTCTGCTCATGCCTCTTGCCCATTTTTTTTTTCATGGCTAACCCCTACTTATTCCTAATCTACACAGGGCTGGCCTCTGCAACTAGACATGTTGCTACCATCCACCTTTCATCCTTTGGGTAGTTCTACTCTATGATTCTTTCTACTGAAGTAAAGATGCTTATTACACAATCCAATGGCACTTAATGCAAATTTGAACCCTGTGAATTTGAGATTTTTTAATTGGATTATTTGTTGTTTTGGTGTTGAGTTGTATAATTTCTTTATATATTTTGGATACTAAACCTTTATCAGATATGTCATTTGCAAATATCTTCTCTCATTCAGTAGGCTTTTATTTTGTTTCCATTTCTGTACAGAAGCTTTTTATTTTGACATAATCCCAATAGGTTATTTTTGCTTTTGTTTTCTTTGTCTCAGGGGACCTATCTAGAAAAATGTTGCTATGGCTGATGTCAGAGAAATTCCTGCCTGTGCTCTCTTCTAGGATTATTATGGTTTCAGGTCTCACATTTGGGTCTTTAATCCATTTTGAGTTTATTTTTGTGTATGGTGTAAGAAAGTTTTCTCAACACTATTTGTTGAAGAGACTGTGTTTTTCTTATTGCATATTCTTGCCTCCTTTGTCAAAGATTAGCTGACCATATAATCGTGGTTTTATTTCTGAGCTCTCTATTCTAAGCAGGGCATATTTTGATAAAGAGGGAGAACCAACATATGTTCTAAGAATCAGAGCTTCATTAAAGTTCTAGTTTCATCACTTATCTGTGTAATATTTGGTAAATTATCCTTGCTCAGTCTTAGTTTTCTCATTTGAAAAATTGATAGCATTATACACATCTTGTTATGTTTGCTGTAGAAATTAATGATAATATTTGGAAAGCACTAGAGATACATTTTATGTTGTGTGAAATAAGACCACAGATTGAGAATTTTTTAAAATGTCCTCATCCTTCATAAGAACAATATTTCAGGAAGAAAGATGCAGAATGCATATTGGTCAACCACTGGATGACCACAGTATGACAGTGAGAATTCATAATTTATACATGAGCAAAACCTAAGATCCTCTCAAAGAACAGTTTCATAGTGAACATGGAAAGAGAGACCTTGGGACATTAAAAGAAGAGAGAAGACCATGATATCCTTGACAGAGAGGAAGGTATATCTTGCAGACAAAAGTAGAAAACAATGACTATTTAAGAAATATTGATACCATGCATTTGAAAGAAAACATACTACTATGAGAGATTTGGGATCTGCTAATGAGTCCTAAGTTTATTTGTCTAGCAGAGTGAAACCTTAAAGATATATAGTGGGGTTGGTGTGTTTGTTCTGGGCAGTAAAATTTAAGTACCTATTTGTCAGTTGAGATGTTAACTTTTCAACAAGTCAAACTTCTATTTATTGTGGAGGCTGAATTTTTTCCCCCATTGGCACAGAGTAAGAGCTCAATAAATAAAATAAATGTACCTTCTGCATTGAATTTTAATTTGTATAACAAGTGGTTGCTTTGTCCAAGTATTTAATTGATGTGATGCCTTGTTTTCATTATGTATAAAATCCCTTACACTCTGCTCCAATAAATATCTTTATTAATAAAAGAAAAAAGTAAAGAAGGTTAATTTCAATTCCAGGAATATATAGTCACACCTGTCAAATAAAAATGGGAAAACAAGAACCTTCTTATTAAAATGAAATTATTGACATCAGATAGACATCTTTGCACACATTATTCTCACTCTTACATGGCATGGTAAGAGAAAAGAGAGACTCCAGAAAGAAAGTGCCTCATGACTTCAGGGAATAGAATTAAGATCATAGAAATGAGATATTGGTTAAAGAAAACTATGTTAAACAAGCATTTAATTAGCCTTAGATGTTGTCAGCTTTCTGGCTGTGATGGGATTGAATGTCAGGGCTTTTTTCCTCTGAGCTTAATTTTCTTCAGGGAAAAAAGAAATGTTGTCACTGATAATGCCACCCACATTTATCGTTATAAACTGGTTACATTTGACTGTGTGATGGTGTGTGTGGGGATGTAAGCTTGAGCATATGAGGAGCTCTCTTCCTCAACATACTTCAAAAATTTCATTTCAAATGTTGGTCACCATATAGCAATCAAATCTGGACTCATCATTCAATTAGTAATGGGAAAGATGAAAAGGCCCAGGAGTTGGCATTTGAAATCAGACCTAGCTAAAAATGTAACTTTTTCTGTTTTACCTTATGTTTAAAACTATGATTTTAGGTTTCATTGATTGAACACCAATTCTATGTTACATATTTTATATGTAAATATACATATGATATATTATACATGATGTTTTATTAATAATTTTGTTAAACTTGTAATTCATATCTTACTATCATTTTACAGATACTGGAATTGAGTCTCAAGGAGGTTTAAAAATGTGCTCAAGTTTGAATAATAAGAAAGAAACATCAAGATCTGACTCATTTCAGCTATAATTCAATTAAACTATTGAAGGAGATGGTCCACAAAAGGAATTTGCCACATATTTGGGATTCACTGTTTAAAGCAGCACTACTCCTTGCATATCTTACTCAGCTGAGTCCTACTTACCTTGATAACTCATGCATTCACATGCTTATATAAAACCTACATGATTATATGCTCTTTTGAACCCTATGTTTTATTTTTTTTATAGCCCCTTTTGGCAGTCTATCAGTTATTACTTTTTGCAATTCTCAGTGTTTTCCCTCTTTATTTTATTTTCCAAACTTCTCTGAGTTTGGAAACTAGACAGTTAAGGTAGAACAGAGAATCAAGGTACAGTTTTCAGGGTCTGTGTATGGCCCAATGTTAACATCAACCAAAACAGTATCAGTCATACATCAGGTGCAGTTGTAAATGGGACTGTTTTCTTAATTTCTCTTCCTGCTACTTCATTATTAGTGTTTAGAAATGTAACAGATTTCTGTATGTTAATTTTGCATCCTGTGACTTTACTGATCACTTACCAATTCTAGTAGATTTTTGATGCCTTTAGAGTTTTCTATATATAATATCATGTCATCTGCAAGTAGTGACAGTTTTACTTCTTCCTTACCAATTTGGATGCCTTCTATGTCTTTTTCTTCTCTGATTGCTGTGGTTAGGACTTCCAATATAATGTTGAATAAAACGGGTGAGAGTGGACATTCCTTATGTTGTTCCTGACCTTATAGGAAAAGCTCTGTTTTATACTATTGAGGATGACGTTAGCTTTGGTTTTTCATATATGGCCTTTATTATGTTGAGGTATATTCCCTCTAAACCTACTTTGTTGAGAGTTTTTATCATGAAAGGATGTTGTACTTTGTCAAGTGCTTTTTCTACATCTATTGAAATTATCACAAGGTTTATATCTTTTCTCTTGTTAATATGAAGTATCATATTGATTGATTTGCAAATATTGAACCACTGTTGCATCCCTGGTATAAATCCCACTTGATGGTGGTGAATGACATTTTTAAGGTACTGTTGATTCAGTTTGCTAATATTTTGTTGAGAATTTTTGCATCTATGTTCATCAGGGATATTGGTTTGGACTTTTCTTTTTTTGTAGTGTTTTTATCTGGTTTTGGTATCAGGGCAAAGCCAGTCTCATAGAATGAATTTGGAAGCTTTCCTTTCCTAGGTATTAACTCTTCTTTAACTGTTTGGTAGAATTTACTTGTAAAGCCATCTGGTCCTAGGCTTTTGTTTCACACTATAGGGATCTCAGAAAGAGAAGAGAGAGAAAAGGAGGCAGAAAATTTATTTGAAGAAATAATAGCTGAAAAATTCCCAAATCTGGGGAAGGAAATAGACATCCAGATTCAGGACACATATGGAGCCCCCAACAAAATCAACCCAAGGTATTCCACATTAAGATGTATACTAATTAAATGGCAAAAAGTAGTGATAAAAAGATAATTTTAAAAGCAGCCAAAGAAAAGAAAACCATTATATGCAAGGGAAACCCCATAAGACTATCAGCTGATTTTTCAGCAGGAACTTTGCAGGCCAAAAGGGAATGTCATGAAACATTCAAAGTGCTGAAAGGAAAAAATCTGCAACCAAGAATACTCTATCCAGCAAGGCTATCATTCACAATAAAAAGAGAGATAAAGAGTTTCCCAGGTAACAGAAGTTAAAAGAATTCATCACCACTAAACCAGACTTACAGGAAATGTTAAAGAGAATTCTTTGAGTGGAAAGAAAAAGCTATAATCAGGAGCAAGAAAATTATGAGAGGAAATAATTTTACAGGTAAATACACACATAATAAGAGTAGTAGATTAATCACTTATACATCAGTACAGAGGTTAAAGTACAAAAGCTGTAAAATCAATTATATCTATAAAAATCAGTCAAGGAGCTCACAAAATAAAAAGATGTAGTGTATGACATCATATACATAAAACATGGGTGGAGGGAAGTTAAAATTTAGTGCTTTTAGAATGGGTTCAAACTTAAGTGGCCATCAACTCAATACAGACTGCTATATACATAAAATGTTATATATGAGTCTAACGGTAACCACAAATCAAAACCCTGTAATATACTTACAAAAAATAGAGAAAGAAACCCAAGTATATCTCTAAAGAAAGCCATTAAACCACAAGGGAAGAGAGCAAGAGAAGAAAGGAACAGAGAAAAACTACAAAAACAACTATAAAACCAGTAACAAAATGACAATAAGTACCTACCTATCATTAATTACTTTGAATGTAAATAGGCTAAAGGCTCCCATCAAAAGATATAGGGTGACTGAATGGATAAAAAAGCAAGACTCATCTATATGCTGCTTACAAGAGACTCATTTCAGATCTAACGACACATACAGATTGAAAGTGAAGGGAGAGTAAAACCATTACCAGCAAACTGAAGTGAAAAGAAAGCTGGGGTAGCAATACTTACATAGGACAAAACAGACTTTAAAACAAAGACTGTAATAAGAGACAGTGAAGGACACTATATAATGATATAGGTAACAATCCTCAACAAGAAGATATAACAATTGTAAATATTTGAGCACCTAACATAGGAACACCTAAATATGTAAAGCAATTGTTAACAGACATAAAGGAAGAAATTGGCTGTAAACAATAATAGTAGGGGACTTTAACATCCCACTTACATCAGTAGATAGATCATCCAGACATAAAATCAACAAAGAAATAGTGGCTTTGAGTTACATGTTGGACCAGATGGACCTAACAGATATATTTAGAATATTCCATCCCAAAACAGCAGAATACATATTCTTTTAAAGTGTACATAGAATATCCTCCAGAACAGATCACATAACAAGTCTCAACAAACCCAAAAAGACTGAAACCGTATCATGCATCTTTTCTGACTACAACAGTATAAAAGTGGAAGTCAATCACAAGAAAATATCTGGATAGAACACAAATACCTGGAGGCTAAATAACATGTTCCTAAACAATGAATGGGTCAACAAAGAAAACAAAAAGAATATGAAAAAAAAAATACACAGAGACAAATGAAAATGAAAACACAATGGTCCAAAATTTTTGGGATGCAGCAAAAGCTGTTCAAAAAGGGAAGATCATACCAATACAAGCCTACCTCAAGAAGCAAGAAAAATCTCAAATAAACAATCTAAACTTATACCTAAAAGAGATAGTAAAAGAAGAACAAAGGCTAAAGCCAGTAGAAGGAAGGAATAAAGATTAGAGCAGAAGTAGATGAAATAGAGACTAAAAAAATAATAGAACATATCAATGAAACCAGGAATTGGTTCTGTGAAAAACTCAACAAAACTGATAAATCCTGAGCCAGACTCATTAGAAACAGAAGAAAGAGGACCCAAATAAACAAAATGAAAAATGAAGAAGGAGAAATAACCACCGACACCATAGATATATAAAGGATTATAAGAGAATATTATGAAAAATTATATGGCAACAATTTGGACAATGTAGAAGAGATGGATAAATATCTAGATGGATAAATTTCCAAAACTGAATCAGGAAGAAACAGAAAATTTGAACAGACCAGTTATTAGCAATGAAATTTGATCCGTAATCAAAAAACTCCAAATGCTTCTTTAAAAAAAAAAAAAAAGATAGTAAGAAGGGAAAAATGAAGGGGGGGAATCGGAGGGGGAGATGAACCATGAGAGACAATGGACTCTGAGAAACAAACTGAGGGTTCTAGAGGGGAGGGGGTGCGGGGATGGGTTAGCCTGGTGATGGGTATTAAAGAGGGCACGTACTGCATGGAGCACTGGGTGTTATACGCAAACAATGAATCATGGATCATTACATCAGAAACTAATGATGTAATGTATGGTGATTAACATAACATAATAAAAAAAAAACAGCTTTATTGAGGTATAATGACATACAGAGAAATGCACATGTTTATTGTGTATAATTTGATGGGTTTGGACCTATGCAAACATTCACGATACCACCATCACCAGAGCCAAAGTAGTAGGTATATACAATCCCTCCCAAGATTTCCTTGTGTCCCCTTGAGTCCCTTTGTTTTTGTTTTTTGTTTGTGTGTACGTGGTAAGAACACGACATTCTACTCTGCCATCTTATTTATTCATTTTTCCCTGGGGTTCCAGTCTCACCTCACCCTTTGAACTCAATAAAACATTATTTCTAAAAGGCTTGGGGTATAACTTTATCACAATTCTGGCTTACTATTTGTTCTCTTGTTCCTGCTAATCAATTCTCTTACCAGTTCAGCTGGTCCAGGACCATAATATCTGGGGAGACATACATAGGTAGAGATTTACCCCTCAAGTTAGAATTAAAAAGGAGGTATTTCCGAGCATGTTTCCCCAATACTGCTTCCTTCAGACCAGAAAACAATGGGACTTCCAAGAGTCTTTCAAGTATCCATGATTTTTATAGGTTTATCTTCATTTACTTTTTAACTTTTATGTCTCCTTGAAAAAAATCAGAAATAAAATCTCCATTTTTAAAAAATATATTTTTAAGCATCTTCCTTTTTTCTCTTTTAGTTTCTCACATTAGAGTCATTCATATAAGTCAAATTCTCAGGCAGTTTCAAACTCTCCTAATGCCTACAAGTATTTAAAAGACTGATAAATGTGATGTGAATCTTGTAGCTCATGGAAGTGGAAAATGGAAAAAGAGCTCATAAGCTCAAAGCCATTGACTAAGAGCTTTATTTACTAGCAGAACTGTACTTCTTGAGAGTGGCTTACTTTGGTGTATCTCCAGAAGAAAGGAATGCCCATTCCATTTTGATTCACCTCTGACCTTAGGAAAATGCCACTTTTGCCACAAAGATAGATATACAAATCCATATACAAATCTAGATATACAAATCTATATAATATCCCTTAATTGTATAAGGTAATAGTATTTTTTTTTCTTTTCCAAACTCAGGTAGTTCACATTGTCTATGAAATACCTTTGCCATTTATTCAATCATATTCTGAATAAAATGTTCATATATGTGTATGTATTCTATTATTGTTCTATTATTGTAACTATTATTCATCTTCTACTTAATAGGTTTTTCTACTTTGGTTCATTGAGATTTGGTTTTCTTGTAAAATTTCAGCAACTTTTTTTTATTAAAATATATAAGCAGATGGCTCAAACTTCATAATGAATACAGTAGAGACATATTTTTTCTTAGAATAAGTTAGGAATTAAGCACTGAATCAGTAAAACAGTCTTCTACAGATATTTTTACCTGTTCCTCTACATTTCTTAAATTAATATTTATTTATTTATTTTCATATAGGATGCCAATGAGAGATAACCACCCACTTATCTAGCCAGATTTTTGTTTATTTGTCAATAAACAGAAAGACAGGATCATCTACATATTTGTTCCATAGATTGAACTAATATGAAAGATGATTTCATAATCCATCACTTCATTTACCTGTTAACTTCAATTCATTTTAGTAATGAAATAAATATAATCAAACACACACACACACTCTATCCTTGGTCTATAGCTAAAAGATATACTTGCACACATTTCAGAAAACATGAACAAGAATGTATATAGCAGTACTATTTTTAATAGACTCAAAATGGAAAAGTGCCAATGTCCATATAAACAATAGAATGGATAAATATACTGTGGAATATTCAGACAATTGGATAGTCTACAGAAATGTTAATGAGCAAAGTACTGCCATACACAACACATATAACATGGGTGAATCTCATGAAGGAAAAAAAGACAAAAGAATACATAATGTGTAATTCCATGACTATAATTTGCAAACAAGATAAGACATAAAATACTATGCTAGTATACTACCATGTCAGTGCTTTGCAAATAATGGAAAAATTAATCCAAGATGTCAAACATCGACATAGGGTTTCCTTTAGGAGGAGGAAGGGGTAGAGGCTGGGAATGGTCACAAGGAGCTTCTGGAATCCTGTAATTTTCTATCCGTTACAAGTTTGCAAGTGTACATTTTGGAGGATGTATAGATATTTATAATTGTGGTTTGTACACTACTCTGTCATCCTTCAATAAAAATGAATTCTTTTATCTGTTTTATTATATAAAGTTGAATTGCTGTAAGCTAAAAGGACTAATAAAGCGTGTTTAAGTGACAGTCTATATATTTTGAAAAACACAGCAGGCTCTCAGCAGAAGTGAGTTTTCCTTCAGTAGCAAATTTGCAGCAACTGTACCTAAGGCTGGGATGTAGTGTGGACAGACTGTCAACCAGAAACTGAGCATACACCCACACAGAAGGGACTCCAGGCTGCTAAAGGAATTTCATGATGTAAACCTTGGACAATTAATGTTTTCAAAATATAAATGAAATAAAAATGCAGTTTTAGCTACAGTTATTTGGTAAATAAACAGATATTTAAATATCAGCGTATTTCCTAAGAATAAAATCATGCTTAGTGTTAAATGTTAGCAGAAATGTGCAACTTTGATTATCATTCTTTCTTCTTGCATTCAGTGATTTATACACATTTTCTTTTAAACTTCCAAAATTAATTAAGAGTCTTATTCATTTATTTATCACTTTATTCCGCAATTCCCTTTTGGGAGCCTCTACTATTTGTGACATTCTGTGCTAGGCATAAAGATATAGAAATTAAAGATACAGACACTGTATTTAAGGAGCTTTTAGTGTAGAATGTTATGGAGAAGTTAAGTGATTATTATAACACAGTGCAATCTATCTGCTAGCACAGAGTTATTTTGACTGCTTTATGGAAGTAAGGAAGAGTGGCCCCTAACCCAGGAGGAAGAGGTGGATCAGAAAAAGGCAGAGAGGCTTTCTGGCTGACAAATTGTGGTTAGAGAATGAAGAAGGGCATGCCCAAAGGCACTTGCATCATTAAGTTTATTCTATTAATTATTGCTTATTTAGTACCCATCCTTCAGTAAAAGACTTGAAGGGATGAAGTTGGACTAATCTTTAATCACTGAAAGCTGTCATTTTTTGAAAGATGAAATGCGACAGATCCTTGAAAAATGGGGAGATCAAACTTAATGTAGCCATTAAAATAGAGCCCTCCTCACAAACAAGGTCTCCATGAAGCCAGGAAATTATTACTAAATTGGCTTCAAGACAATAACACTGTCTAGATATGAGACCAAGTTAACTCTGGTAGAAAAGGCTTGACCTTGTATTGATCTCATCTGCCTCTAAATCTTTATTATTAACAGAACCCATGTTCTACTTGGTGGGCTATTTATTTTATTTTTTTAAGATTTTATTTATTTATTTGAGAGAGAGAATGAGAGAGAGCACGAGAGGGAAGAGGGTCAGAGGGAGAAGCAGACTCCCTGCCAAGCAGGGAGCCTGATGTGGGACTCGATCCCAGGACTCCAGGATCATGACCTGAGCCAAAGGCAGTCGCTTAACCAACTGAGCCACCCAGGTGCCCTTGGTGGGCTATTTAAATAATTTACTAAGAGATCAAGTAACTCAGAAGCTATAAATGAGTGTACCAGGAGAAAGACATTTACAATGTAGAGCCCAGGGGCATGGAAAGAGTTATTACTGTTCCAGAGAATGTATTGTTGTTTATGGTTTTTTAAGACCATGGAAAATTTTCGTGCCCGGAATTACTGTCTTAATCTGCAAAATTAGAATTTTTATCTTTGTGCCCTCACTAGCATTAATTGAGAAGCAGTGTTTTCCCAAATCTTGTGTAGTCACTAAATCTCTTCTATACACATTTGGGGCTTAACAAATGTCCATGAATTAATTAAAAGACAAAACAAAAGACACAAAATAAGAAGATATATTATTTGTGGAAAAGGGCTTTTGGAAGTCCAGTGAAGGGAGAGTATATAAAAATAATAACAGGATATTCAAAATCAAATAACCGATGTAAAACTGGCTGGAATAAGACTCAGATATCAGAGAGTGGCTGTCCAGGAGGCAGACATACAGCTAGTAACCAGCAGGTAAACAGAAATGAAGGGGACAGACCCATCAAGTAAAAGGAAAGAAGGCGCCAAAAAGCCCATGAAATGATATTTGCTTTATTTATTCACTTAAATATTTATTGCCTACTATGTTCTGGGTGCCTGAAATACTGTAACAGCACTCCAGCCCCTCTTAAGGGTTAACTGGCTTCAAGTTAACAAGCTCCTTACTTGCTGACCTAAATCCCTTGATCTGTAACAGAACTAATTCAGTCTGAGATTTGCAGACCACTGGCCTTGAGGAGTGAACGACCAGAACTTTCCCAGGCCACAGAAGCCGACAGGTCTGTTTGAGGCCACCTTGGCTTTCTAATTAGCCTGGCAATTTTTTTTTTAGCACAGTGATTTTCTTTCTTTCTTTTTTTTTCTTTTCTTTTTTTTTTTTAGCTCACACAAATGATTTTACTGATCTCCCTTTGCATACCTGTAGTTCTGATCCTCCTTTGCAGAAAGAGCAGAGTACTCCTGCATAACACGAAATAAGAACCAGACCCCCTCACAAGGCCCCAGAGCGCTGAAATAACATTTGTACCTGGCATCATCGATCTGCATCTAATCAAGACATGTTGCAGACCACTGCACTCCCTTTGCTGATTAAGTCCCCTAAATCGCTTTAGAAATGCCTGCACCAGGCAGAAACCTTGGAGTTGGCTTTTGGACAAGAGACTGCCTTCCCAGGGTGTCAGCCTCCTGAATAAAGTTCAAATTCCATTCCAATCAAAAACTCATCTCTTGGGGTGCCTGGGTGGCTCAGCTGGTCAAGTGTCTGCCTTTGGCTCAGGTCATGATCCCAGGATCCTGGGATCAATCCCAGCCACCTCAGGCTCCCTGCTCAGCGGGGAGTCTGCTTCTCCCTATGCCCTTCTCCCCACTCATTCTTGTGCTCTACCTCTCTCTCTCTGAAATAAATAAAATCTTTTAAAAAAACCCAAAAAACAAAAGAAAAAAAAACCCCATCTCTTGAGTAGTGGCCTTTCCAGGGACAGCAGCCAAACATGGGTCCAGTAACAATACATCAATAATAAACCTATAAAGATCCCTGCCGTCATGGAACTCGCAATCCAGTGAGAGTACACAATTCCCAATAATAATCTAATTTTCAATCTAAGTGAGCAGCAGTGATAAAGAGAGATTAATATAGCTATATTGCTAATGCACTTTGTACTTCTATCTACTATGCATTGGAAATCCTTACACACCTATTCTGCAAAGGCCTTCTGCCAAATGCTGAGAGGGATGAAAGGAGACAGGGTTTGGACACAAGGTGCAGATTATCCGGGTGGCACAGATGTCTATATGCTCAACGATATTAAGTGTTTGGCTTGATTGAAACCAGTGTTCTCTTGGACAGCTGGCTTTTGAAGACCTATACTCTTCATTGTGAAATAAAGCAAAGATTGTTCCTCTCCCATAAATGAAAAAATATGGATATATATAATCCAACTCTTTCACACACTGTTTCCAGTTGGGTGGCTTTACATACATCATTTCACATGTGTGCAAATATGTGTGTAGGATAAAATCCAGAAATTTGAATTGCTGGGACAAAAGATGCTTTGAATTTTAAATCTAAGGAATTTATTCAAATTTCCTTTGGGGAATTTTATAAATTCATATTCTCAGTGGTGATATTTTCTCATGGCCTCAACAACACAGCGTTATCTGGCTTATGTATTTTGGTCATGTGCATAAAAGAAGAAAAAAGATATTATAATTTTATTTTTATTTCCTTATTGAGGTTGCAACATGTCATATTTAAAAAGTATTTATATTTCCATTTCTTTGAATTCCCTATTCATAACCTTGGTTCATTTTTCTGTTGATTCATTAATCTGTTTCTTACTTATTTCTAGAAACCTTTAATCCTTTGTAATATAAATTGCAAATTTTTTTTCAGTTTGTCATTTGTTTTTGGACTTAGGTTATGATATTTTGCCATGAATATGATATTTTTATGTTGTTGAATTTATCCTTAAAAAACTTTTATAGCTTCTGTATTTTGAAACATGGTTATAAAGGTCTCACCCCCTAAGAGGCTATAACACAGCTTTTCCATGTTTTCCTCCTGTATTTTTATGATTTTTTTTATTTTTGCATTGAAATGTATGATCCAGCTGGAATACATTGTGACATTCAGTATGAAGAACAGATCCATCTTTAGATTATTCTGAATGGCTCCCAGTTTTCTCAATACCACTAATTGAGTGATCAACCTAATTATCCACTGAATTGAGATGACACACATAAAATATAGTAAATTCCCATATATATTTGGGTTTATTTTTTAACTTCCTATTCTACTTATTGATCTGTCTAGCTAAATACAATTTTATTGTATTATATGTCAATGATGCATAGTTATTACTGGGTTTTAAGGTTTAATATCTATTAAGGCTGGTTATTGTTTTTTTTTTTTCTTTCCTTTTTCTTTCTTTTTTGAAGTTTCTTGAGTATTTGTATTTGTCTGCATGCTTTTCCAGGTGAAGTTACAAAGCATTTTATCTAGCTCTGTCCCAATTTCAAAGGATGTGAGAAAACTATTGGTATTGTTATTTGTATCATACTAAATTTAAAACAAATTAGAGTTGACATCTTTATATTAATCAGCCTTTTTCTCCAAAAACATTTGTTCAATCTTTCTTTGTGTCCTTTAAAAGGATTTTAAAGTTTTCTTTATATAATAATGTACATTTCTAGTTAGGTTTATTCCTAGTTATTTAATCTGTATAAAACAATGTTATTTTTACCAGGGTCCCTTCAAAGACCCTCTCTAGTTTTGGTCTTTTTCTGATTATGGAAGATACTTCAGGCATATCTCATAATTTCTCTTCCCTTCCTGTCCCAAGCACATTCTTACTTCAGAGATTAATATGTGTGTCCATTAATAAGGGTGCCTGGTTGGCTCAGTTGGTTAAACGTCTGCCTTCAGCTCTGGTCGTGATCCCGGGGTCCTGGGATCCAGCCCCAGGATCCCAGGGTCTTGAGATCAAGCCTGCAATGCTTGATGCTTTGTTTGCTCCCTGCTCGGCAGGGAGTTTGCTTCTCCCTCTCTCTCTCCCCCCCTGTTTGTACTCTCTTGCTCACTCTCTCTCTCAAAAAAATAAGTAAAATCTTTTTTAAAAATGTGTATCCATTGTAACAATCAGTTCTCTTAGCTTCAATAATGCTTAACATTTTATTTATCTCCCATAGTTTAGACTTGTTCAGGCTTATGCTGCTAAGCCTTGGAAGGCTGTGGTCTGCTTTCATCCTATGACCTAGCTCTGTGCCCTTCCCTCGCCCTAGCACCAGGAGGAGAGAGCGCTGTGGTTATGTGTGGTGACATTATAACAGGACAGTGGCTCCCCCTGAACGAGGTGAAGGCTCATAACTGCTGCTCTTCCTTTTCTGTGCTTTTATGATGCTTTTTGTTTCTGTTTGTTTTCAGAGCATATCCTAATGCTTGCTCTTCTCTTTTCTGGCTAGACACGTAAGACCCCTCTCTCAGCCAGCCTCTAGGCTTCCAGGAGTACCCCCCACTCCTACTATCCTCAATGTATGTCTATTTTTTTTTTCCTGGCCATCTTGTTCTTTTTTTTTTTTTTTTTTGAAAGCCCAGGCTGACCTGTTCTCATCGATAATGCTGATCTTTGGAGAACACTTTCCTCACCTTTACCTAAGTGTAGTTTCTGCTCAGTGCAACCTTCTTTCTCAAGAGTATCACGTAAGGGCAGCTCAGGAAAATTTTTATCTTTACACAGTACCTGCTGAGAATTAAACACTAATTATCACAACACTAGGAGGTGGTCAGTTCTCCAGTTTTCCTGGTTGGGAGGGAGAGGTCCTCCCCTCTTCTCCCGTGGAGAGTATGAGGTGATGGGGAGCTTGGGGAATGCATACAGTTCCAATAACACCATCCAAGGTGATTCTCCCCATGGCCTCGGAAAACTTACTCCTTTAAAGGTCAGATGAGAGATCCCTAAAGCTGGCAGATGCAGTTTCCATGGCTGCCTCTTGTACTACATATGTCATCTTGTAGCTTGTTTTAGGATGTGAGGTTTCTCAGTACATATTCTATTTCTCTTTTATCTTTGAGTCTCAGCTAAATTGAGAATGACTCCCATTTTAACATCCAAATACACAAAAACACTGCATTGCCGAAACTTAAAGGTGAAAGTTCACTGAGGTCACTGTGATAAAGTACTCTTTGATTTTTGACTGTGGTCCCCTTATTTTCTAGAATACACTGTCATTTCTCAGAATAAATTCTCTACAAGTTTTTATTCACTTAGGTTAATTTGAACTTGATCCAAGCAATTAAAAATACAGGTGAATCAAATTTAACAGCATAACTTTATAATCACCTCATTATGTTTATCTCCATGATAAAGTTCTGCTATCTTTTCTTTGACTGGTTTCTTTCACGTTTTACCTTTTTTTCTTTTCTTCTTTTGCATTTCTAGAGAATATTCCTTTCATTTGAAAGTAGCATCCTTCAGCCTCTTAAGGAAATCTCAAGAGTTGACTTCTCTACATATTTGTGTGAAAAGAGTAAAAATGCCAGGGAGCCTGGGTGGCTCAGATGGTTAAGCGACTGCCTTCGGCTCACGTCATGATCCTGGAGTCCTGGGATCGAGGCTCGCATTGGGCTCCCTGCTCAGCAGGGAGTCTGCTTCTCCCTCTGACTCTCCCCTCTCTCATGCTCTCTATCTCTCATTCTCTCTCTTTCAAATAAATAAATAAAATCTTTAAAAAAAAAAGAGTAAAAATGCCATTGCTCAGAATCAAGAAGCTGAAAACACTGCCGTAGAAGTATTTTGATAACCATAGAGTCACTCCTCACTTCATCATTTGGTTAATACAAAATGGCTGTGGTTTTCTTCTTGCCTTTTCATGCGTCCACTCACGCTACTACCACTGCATAGACTGTTTTACCACACCTTCCTCTGAGTAACTATCTTCCACTCACCCTTCAGGATTCAGCTTATGCATATATTGAAGATATGCTTAAAAACAGAGCTAACTTCAGAATGCCATTGTTGAAGGATATAAAAAATAGCTCATTTTAAATTTGATGGTTTTCTCCATCATTTTCATCACAAATTATAGAGTATTTTATTTGAATGTTATTTATTCAGAGAGAGCATTACACATATACTATGTCCCTGTTAGATTTTAGACTTAAAATGTCAAAATATACATTACCCTCGTATTCTTCTTTATATTTTTTGTCTTAGTATGATTGGTATATAAAGCAACTAAGGCCTCTATACTATATTTGTATCTAAGAAAATTAATGTCATAGACTTTTAGTATTTGAAGAAACTCCTTCAAGATAAGAAAGCTTATCTGGATGAAACTTCTGCTGAATCCAAAAATTCACTCCAGTACATTACTGTACAATACATACATTGACAGCTTGTCACCAGCTCTCTGATTGAAGAGTTCAGGTGAAGAGCACTAGCTTTTCAAAGGAGAACTCTTCAGCGTAGTTTCAATTTTATAAAATCTTTTATTACACAGAATCAATGTCTGCTTCCCTGTAATATGCCCACATTTTTGCTGGGAAAGCTAAAGTCTACCTGTTCTTTTAGCACCTAGGAACTGAATGCTTGTTTTGTTACAAGTATAGGATCAGATACTCAGGAATAAACAAAAATAAACAAGTTTGGGTTCATACCCTAGAGGAGGTTAGTTTTGTGGCAACTTCTTAGATATTTGAAAATAATGATTAACTTAAGGTCAATATTAGTATGCTCTCCTATTAGGTAATTTTTTAAAGTATAAAAATGTGAACATATATTAGATGACAATGACAATTGCTATAGATAATCACCTACTCAGGGAGTTTTATTGAATCATTTTTTTTTTTTTAGTACATCCATGTAACTTAAAAAATATATATTTTTTTATTTTATGGAAATTTGTCATGGTTTGAAATTTTAAAATAAAATATCTAAAAGTCATTGACTGTTGAAGGTATATAAAAGTAAATGTATCAAATGTATCTTAATTTTTATTTATTTTTTTACTTTTCAAATGTATCTTTAAAGTTATATAAAATTATCTGACAATTTCAGTTCTGCAGAGGCCAAAAGTGAGTTTCTCCCTATGAAGTAATGCAGCGTCTTCAAAACCTAACACAATCTTTATATACTTTTAATGGATTTGTAAGGTATGGATCACGGAAAACAAAAGCTTTTCTGTATTCTGTCCTGTCCAGACTACACTTGCTGTCCCTTATTCATTTCTGGAAACCACATTATAAAGTGCCACTGAAAAGCTTGAAAACAATGAAAAATAGCTGAGATGATAAGGCCTTTAGAAAGATATTTCAGAAAGAACCATTAGAGCAAATGAGAGAGTATGAGAGACACATGTAAGTGTCTTTACATTGTAGAGTGGCTGTCACCCAGAAGAGGAAATAAGAGCTTTTTTTTTTTTTTTTGTAACTCTAAAGGGCAGGGCAAAGCTAAAACCAGTGTCTGAATGTCACTGGGTAACATGTTTCAATTTACAATAGCAGGAGTCTTTTTTATTGAATCTTCTCCAATATAGAAAAGACTGTGTCATTGAAAATAAAAGTGTCATAGCAAAGAATGACTGAATATTTGTTTGGTGTCTATAGAAGAAATCCTCATGCCATGTGTGGTCTTTAAAAGGACAAAAGAGGAGAAGATGAGATTATAAATTCATAAAGAGTGACTTTATAGAGTTGGATAAATTGTCAGTCTTGAAATATTATAATGAACAAAAAAACGAAAACAATTTATCCTAAGGAAAAGACTAATTTATATATACATGTTAGGAAGAAGGAATGTATGTAGGAAGTCCCTTATAAAGGAATGGCCTTTTTAAAAATAAAATCCATTGTAATGGGGATTTTTTTCTTTAGGCTACCATTAACCAACAGAGATAGGATATGCCCTCCCTTCTGAAACAACTACAAGATCATGTAAAATATACAAGACAATGATTTTTAAGATATTGGAAATTAGGATATGATTGATAATCATGCCTGCAATGTGTACAACAAATGAAGTGAGTTCTATGATTGCCCAACCTAACAACCTGAGAGAGTTCTTAGATCATGGCTCAGTGATGGAGAACCCAGGTGGAGCCTGGCAGTAACTTGAGATGATGCTGAGAGCCCAGGGAGGCCAAGATGACAAGAGCAAGCAGAGAAGAGTAACACAGAGGAGAGAGCTGGCACATGGATAGAACTCTAGAAGTATGCATAGGGTCCTCCTCCAGTCTTTAGCTGAATATTTATCAGTATAACTATGTGCTGAAACTAGCCAAAGAGGGGAAAGGGCCACCTGAAAGGATTATCTCATGCTGACACAGGGCTGTGAATAGTTCCTGTTCTCACCAGTTATGGTAGAAAATTTCACAATTCATCAGGTATTGGGTAATCAGAAGGATTCTACCTCAGTACTGGATAAAAAATTAGCCTTAGTTAACATGCTGGTCTGGTTCCACCTAAGAAAAAGAAACGTTTAATAGCTAGACAAAGAAGATCAAATTGTTTTCCAGTACTTAACTGTATCATGAAACAGGGCTCAAAATTATTTATAGAAGTTAAAAATATCCAGAACTAAATACAATAAAATGCAGAATGTCTGGCATTCAACCAAAAATTCTTAGGCATACAATAAAGAAAATACAATCCATATGAAAGGTAAATAGACTCAGAATGGCACAGATGATAAAACTAACAGACAAGGACATCAAAATGCTAATTAGAACTAAAATCTGTGTGTTCAAATAAAGGAAAGATTAAGCATGGTAAGTAGAGATATGGAATATATAAAGAGATACAAATAAAAATTCTTGAGTTAAAAGTTAAAATGGTTGAAATGAAAAATACACAAATTGGGATTAATGGGACATTAGATATTACAGAAGAAAAGTTTAGTAAGTTTAAGACATGGCAATAGAAACATCCAAAATAAAACACAGAGAGACAGAGGAAAAAAAAAAAAAAACAACAACCTGAATTCAACTTTAGGGAACCAAAAAACTTCTAGAAGATTTTAAATATGTAATGAAGGTCCATGAAGGACAGCTGGGCAGAAAAATACTTAAAGAAAATAAGTCATTTTTTGTTTCAAATTTGGTGAAAGCCCTAAACCCATAGATCCCCAAATCCCAACTAACCCAAAGCACAAGAAACATGAAGAAAATTACATCATAATCCAGTTTTTAAAGACATTAATCTTTAAAGCAGGCAAAAAAAAAATAAGTGCTGAGAAATAGGATACTGTCTTTATCTTTGGGTACAATTCAAGGCAAAAAACAATATAGTAACATCTTTAAAGTACAAGGGGAAACTAGATGTTAGTCTAAAATCTACTTCCAGAAAAGAATCTTTCAAAAATGGAGAAATGAAGGTACTTTGAAATATACAAAGCTGAAAGAACTCATTGCCAGTAGACCTAAACTAAAAGATAGAGAAGAAAGTCCATGAGGCTGAAGGAAAATAAAACAGAAGAAAAATCTGGATCTACAATATGAAAACTAAGCACTGGAATTGGTTATGACAAAGATAAATATAAATGCATTTTTAAAAATTATTTAAGTACTTTGAAGTAAAAGTGATTATTAAAACAAAAATAATCACAATGTGTTGTTATGGCTATAGATGTAGGTGCCAAGAACAGCTCTGAATATACTTATTCATCCAATCCATCTGGAACCAGGAAAGAGATGAATTACTTGGCTTATAAATTTTCCTTCATTGAGTAGAAAAAGTCATACAGCTAAAAGTCCTATTTCAGTATTTATTTATTCAACTTTTACTAGATTGTGCCATAGGATCAAACAGCTCCCAAATTCTCAATGGCTTACCACAACAAAGATTTTATTTCTTACTCACGATACATGTAAATTGCAGATTATCTATGGCTATGTTCCAGGTTTGAGGTAACATCCCTAACTGGGACATTTTTCTTCTTCCGCAGGAGGGAAAGAGAAGTTTTGGAACCACACCTGGCTCTTCTGGCTTCTCTACAGAAGTAGCACACTTCATTTCTACTCACATGTAAGTATGTGAGCAGCTCACATGGCTAAGACTGATGTCAATGGGGCAAGGGTGTTTAATCTTTTTAGAGCGAAGGCAATGAAAAATGAGAATAATAATAAAACTTTATCACACATTCCAACACCCAATGACCCAGCTGAAGGTGGTCTATTTACACGTATGAGGAGGATAATTTGCCTTCCATATCTCTCTGTTTTGATTTAACTCTGTGATATTTTATCCTGAAAATACTATGCAAATTTCAGTGTCTTTCTCTTCATCACTATCATTATCAAAGGGCTATTCTACAGCAAAGTTTCACAAAAAGTCTAAATGAACATACCAAATACAAACAAAATTATGAAAACTGGGTAGATTTTTCTCATTTGGAAATGTTGAGTATATGGCTACATGGAAAAATGAAACAGATTAACCTAAGAATTAAAGCTCTATGTATTTGTCATATGATAAATGCCAATGTCTGTACTATATACTTCATCTACACTATAATATTTTATCTTCATAATAATCTAAGAAGGCAGATGCTTTTTCCAATCATACAAGAATATTATGTCTCAAAATATTAGATAACTTGATCTCAGATCTAAGATCTTTATAGAAATAGGAATCAGATTAAAATCTAGCCCTATTAATCATGTATCCGCTTGCTCAGCTGTGAAACAACATGAGGACCCTTACGGTAGCCTTTCCCCGTGATATATAGAGCAATTTTGGGGAAAAGTTCACCTATTAAATGACCTAACTATTATACAAATGGAGTATCAGTTAAGGTAATTATTGGCTGTAAGACTGATACCTCAAAGTCTGAGTGACTTAATGCAATTAAGGTCTATTTGTGATTAAATACTGTCTGATACAGGCCAGGGGAACATTCTCTATCCTTTAGTTAACTCCCTCTAAACACCTGGCCTCAGTGTGAGCAGGGTGCAGAAAGGAAAGGATAAAGGACACACTGATGCATAGTGCAGGGATCAGAATTGGGTACATAACCCAAACCAACCGCAAGGAAATGGAGGCAAACACAGGGAATATTTGTTGAGTAGAGACGGCCTCTACTACATACCATAACCACAGAGAGAAACGTTTAACCACAGAGAAACACTTGTATATACTTATATAAAGTAAGAATCAAGAAATGCAATTGATAATTGTTTCATGTGTTTAAATAAATATCCTAATTTCCTTCAGAACCTAAAAATTATGTCTTTTACAATGCATAAAAGCTCTGAGCACACATTAGGCCTTCATAAGTTTTAAATTGAATCTAGGAAAATATGTATTTGTATATTCTGCCATAAACGTGGATTATGGACTGGAGGCTATTCAATAGAATGAAAGAAAATTCATTTGCATTTTAATACAGCAAATTGCAAAAGAACTTCCTGACTATTCAAATATGTTATCTCTGAAGTTCTTCACTGAAGCAGATGTGAAGTACTCCCACCCTTGAGAAATAATTAGGCTGTAGTTTCTAGGACTATTTAAATGTAGAATTTTCCTGAGTTTATTTTCATCTAATTCTAGAATTCTATAATTTTTGTTAGATTTTCAACATTGCATAGTACTATTTGTTATCCAAGGCTAGCATAGTGCCTTGAGGCACAGTATTATCCTTATGGGAAACAAGTCAAAAAAATAAATGAACCCATCTTTCTCTTCATTGTGGGTATTTATTTACTCTCTTCTGATCAGGTATCCCCAAATATAACAATATCATTGAAAATAAGCTCATGAATTAAGAGAACAAAATAACACTCATTTTAGAGAGCCAATGTCACTCTTTCTATTAATCTCAAACTTGAAACAGGTCAGTGACTCAAAATCCAGGTCAAATGAGAGAGGAAGTGCTATAGGCACTGTGGAAAACACTGTAAAGGCTCCTCAAAATATTAAAAATAGAATTACCACATGATCCAGCAATTTCACTTCTGGGGATATGCCCAAAAGAAACAAAAACTGTATGTTGAAGAGATATCTGCACCCTCATGTTTACTGCAGCATTATTGACAATAGCCAAGACATGGAAACAGCCTAAATGTCTACTGACAGATGAATTAATAGAAGAAGTTGTAATGTGTATATATAAAATATCATTCAGCCATACAAAAGTAGAAAATCCTGCCACTTGCAACAACATGGATGGACCTTGAAGGCATTATGCTAAGTGAGGTAAGTCAGTCAGAGAAAGATAAATAGTGTATGATCTCACTTATATACGGGATCTAAAACAAAAAACACCAAACTCATAGAAAAAGAGATTAGATTTGTGGCTACCAAAGTCAGGAGGTTGAGGGAGGGGGAATTGGATGAAGGTGGTCAAAGGGTACAAACTTCGAGTTACAAGATAAATAGGTACCAAATGTAATGTTCAACATGATGACTCCAGTAAACACTGCTCTATGGTATGTATGAAAGTTGTCGAGAGAGTAAATCCTAAGAGTCTTCATCATAAAGAAAAAAAATTCTTTTCTCTTTTTTTCTTTCCTATTTATATGAAATGATGGATGGTTACTATAACCTCTTGTGGTAATCCTTTTGCAATGAATGTAAGTCAAATCATTGCGCTGTACACCTTAAATTTATACAGTGCTGTAGGTCAATTATATCTCAATAAAACTGGGGAGGGGATAGCATGTATATTCTTATCTTGGTGGTTATTACCAACTTACTCTAAAAATGCACCAGTTTTATTCCTATCTACAGTATGAGTACCCATTTCCCTCAAACTTGCCAAAATATGCACTTTAAAACTTTACATATGCTTACTGACTTTTTTGTATGTATAAATGAACTGCCTCTTCATACATGTTGCCCTTTTTTTGGTCATCTTTTTCTTATTGACTTCTTTCCACTGCAGGTGGTGCTTTTTCTTTTGACATTGATATTACCCCTAAATAGAAATTATAGAGGAATAAATTCTGTGTGTTAAATAAAAAAAAATAAGAGAGGTAGGGTTTGGAAATTCAATGAGAAACTTAAAATAGATGCTTAGAGAACAAAGCAAAATGAGGAGAACATATAAATATGTCATATGTTATAAAAATCTGATTAACACTCAGAAGTTTTAAAGAGATCAGCAGATAACAGATAGTAGGGTGTTCATTTCCACACCTCCAAGCCAGAAGCAGGATACAAGAAAGGATGAAACTAAAATGTTCCTATTCAAATGGGTTTTTGGGGAAAAAATGTACCTGACAAAAATGGAGTTGGGTCTGGGATAGCATCTCAGAATCCTGCAAATGAATGTAATTCTACCATTTTTATATATGCAGGGTTGTACTGCTCCCAAGAGACTTTGCCTTTATAATAAGGTTTTTGTTATATTTTGGTTAGAGCTAGGAAGTGAAGGAGAGCTGCTCCCAGAAATAAGACTGGGTTCTTTGGTTTAGGAGATTACCTCATCATACTAAACTCAAAAATAGAAAATGCTTAGTAATATGCAATCCTTCTGAGGCACTGCCAACACAGTAGGGTTTGCTTCAAATTAGAGGACATAGCATCAAATTAAAATAATAAAGAATCTCTGTAGAATTCTATGTTATATACATAGACAACTCAAGAACTCATCAACTATTCTGAAAAGTGGATTAAACTAAGGCCATCTACTTCAGCATGTTAGCAAAAAGCAATTAACATGCCAAAACCCTTGATGTATTTAGAATTTTGTCATCATTCTGGCAGTTTAATAGTACAAATGTGACCAGTAAGATTTGGATTGGTTCCATATACAATGGTATGCATTTTGCGTAAATTAAAATCTATGCTTTTATTTCACTTTAGTGACAAAATAAGCAGAGAATATCTTGGTCATTTCTTGAGTTTGTTGATTTTTTGAACTATTTACTTCAAGTGATGGAATTTTTGTTTTACCTTTTTATTGTGTCTGATTCAAAATAGATTGGGTCTCAATGCAACAAGGTTTATATTAAGAAAAACCCAACACATTGACAGTCACCCTTTAGCCTTACCTAATAGGTTTAATTACTAATGGATAAAACAATCTTCTTTTGAGGTAATGTTTCACTTATGTTATGAATCCCCAAATGTCCCCGGGTTAATTATTTCTCCTGTCTTTGTGCTATCACTTTGCCTTGATCTGTCTACCATAGCACCTATCATAATAAAGATTGTTTACAATCTCATTTTTAATATTAAACCAAGATGTTCTTCAGAGCATGACTGACATACTGCTTTTTTTTTTTTTTTATATCCCCTGTGTTTTGCACATTGCTGGGCACCTGGTAATCACTTAACTGCATTTCCTTGACTTGAATTGATGGAATGATAGTGACACCTCAGAATAAATCATCTGAATGGCCTCTGTCTAGGTAGAAATGAGTGCTCATTGACCCTTTGACCATTAGGCCTTTTGCATCCATTTCACGTTTAGAAGGGTAATGGTAAATCTATATCTACTCTGATCGATACCACACTGTTCCTGAAACACTGCAGAAGTAGATACAGATACTCTTAATGACAGATTGCTTCTGTGAACAATTATGCTTCCTTTTTAGTTCCCAGCGGTGGCAGTGAGATGACAATAAATAAAACACAGATGGTGCTAGAGAGTTTGAATATTTGATTGTCTTGTTAATAAACAAACTAGCTCTTTTAGAATTGTAACATTTTGCTGATTTGTTGTTGTTCATTTCAAGTTAATATACAGCCCCACAATACTGAAACAGTGGGCTGAAATGGCAAAAATGTTAGCTTATGTTGTGAAAGAGATAACACAAGTTTAGAAGTTAGAAAATATTTCAAATTATTGATTGAATTTTGGAAATCATTTAGTGATTTCTTGATAATTTCTCCCCTTCTCTAGTTAAAAATAATATCATATAGGGGCACCTGGGTGGCTCAGTCGGTTAAGCATCTGCCTTCAGCTCAGGTCATGGTCCCTGGGTCCTGGGATCGAGCCCCGCATCGGGCTCCCTACTCAGCAGGAAGCCTGCTTCTCCCTCTCCCACTCCCCCTATTTGTGTTCCCTCTCTCGCTGTGTCTGTCTCTGTCAAATAAATAAATAAAATCTTAAAAACAAAGAGGAAACAAATGTTTCCTTTACAAAAATATCATATACAGCACATCTCACTGCTTATTTTGATAAATTCCCGATTTTGTTCAATTACAAAGATGACCTTCATTTAAAGAAATATTGTCTTGATTATATAATTATCTAAATTACATAAATAGATATTTTATGAGCTTTGTATGTACTATCTGTAATATCAGTAATAAATCTGAAAATTAATATCATTATTTCCATTTTTTATTATATTTTGTTAGCCGACATATAAGTACATCATTAGTTTTTGATGTAGTGTTCAATGATTCATTAGTTGCATATAACACCCAGTGCTCATCACATCATGTGCCCTCCTTAATACCCATCACCCAGTTACCCCGTCCCCCCACCCCCCTACCTTCTGTAACCCTCAGTTTGTTTCCCAGAGTTCAGAGTCTCTCATGGTTCATCTCCCTCTCTGATTTCTCCCCCTTTGGATTTCCCTCCCTTCCCTTATGGTCCTTTGTGCAATTCCTTATGTTCCACATATGAATGAAACCATATGATAATTGTCTTTCTCTGCTTGACTTATTTCACTTAGCATAATACCCTCCAGTTCCATCCATGTCAATGCAAATGGTAGGTATTCATCTTTTCTGATGGCTGAGTAATATTCCATTCCATCTAGTTGTAGAAAGTGAAGTACAAAGATTTTAAGTAACTAAATTAAGAGCACATACTTAATTATAAGTCTAGGATACAAAGTCAAGTCAGTTTGATTCCCTTCCATTTTCTATGCTGTATTATCTCTTACAAGATATATCTATGTTTATATCTATTTATATATCTATATGGAGTTATAAAATAAATTATGAAATGGATAATGCAATTAACCAGCAGGTTGAAACATGTCTTTCCCTATCTTAGAACTCATAAAAAGGGAGTACTAATTATGCTTGTCAGAATTCACTAAGCACAAGACCATACACAAAACCATTAACTTTACCCAAGAAGATGCACTCCAGGACCATTCAAGTCTATGAGGTAGATTTATATATGTGCTTTATCTTGTTTCCAAAAATTGAAACAATGAATAGGCCATATACCCACAGCTGTGTTTCCATCTGAATAAAAGACTGTGGAAATGGGAAAGGAGAGAGTCCCAGGCATTTATTTAACTAATTTAAAAATCATTCTATTAACCAGATGTTGTCAAAAGTCTGCATTTGAGATGTCACCGTGAAAACTGATTTTTCCATTCCCCTTTCAACCTCAAATCTGTACACTGTGCTTTGGGGTGGCCTTCCAAAACAAAAATAGTCTCTATTGGATAATTTGTAAATGTTTCTTTTATCTTTGAGAATTCTGACTTCCAGTTGCACTGAAAAGTATTGGGCTTCTTTCTCTACAAATAAAAGGGAAATTATTTTCACTTGAAGTATATATTGTTCAATAAGCTTAAACAACAAACAAATGAAACAGATAAGTATTTGCTGGCTGTCCCTTTCCTTCCACCTTCTAAAAAAGAATTATTTGTTAATTGAGCAACTTCTTTCAGATGGGAGAAATGTAGAAGGGCAGAGAATGAGAGCCCACCAAATTGTTCCATGCGAGTATATAGTCGACCTTGAGCAACATGGGTTTGAATTATGTAGGTCCAATCATATGTGGATTTTTAAAAAAGATTTTATTTATTTGAGAGAGAGAGACAGAGATAGTGACAGAGATACCTAGAGAGAGAGAGCACAAAGGGGTTGGAGAGGGAGAAGCAGGCTCTCTGCTGAGCAGGGAGCCTAACGGGCTTGATCCCAGGACCCTGGTATCATGACCTGAGCCAAAGGCAGACGCTTAACCATCTGAGCCACCCAGGCACCCCATGTGGATTTTTTTCAATAAATACAGTACAGTACTGTAAATGTATTTTCTCTTCCTTATGATTTTCTTAAAAACATTTTGTCTAACTTACTTTATTGTAAGAATATGGCATATAATACATATAACATACAAAACAGGTGTGAATCCACCATTTGTGTTATCAGTAGGACCTCCAGTCAATAGTGGACTATTAGTAGTTAAGTTTTTGTAGAGTCAAAAGTCTTTTTTTTTTTTTAAATTTTATTTATTTGAGAGAGAGAGAATGAGAGATAGAGAGCACGAGAGGGAAGAGGGTCAGAGGGAGAAGCAGACTCACTGCTGAGCAGGGAGCCCGATGTGGGACTCGATCCCGGGACTCCAGGATCATGACCTGAGCCGAAGGCAGTCGCTTAACCAACTGAGCCACCCAGGCGCCCGTAGAGTCAAAAGTCTTACATGGATTTTTCAACTGCATGGAGGCTTAACACCCCTAACTCCCACACTGTACAAGGGTCAACTGTAGATGTTAGATGCTTCTGCTATGACAATAAATAGCAGAAGAGTGGGGAAAAAAATGGAATTGGGGGTAATAGGAAGATTATATGAGCAATTATATGAAGATAAAGATTTTAAAGAGAAACATTTATAGAGAAAATTTTAAAGAAATCTTTCAACATGTTCCTTTATAGACTTTTCCCAAATTTCTTTTTATAAAATGACTTTGAATAGTTTAGTTATATTTTCAAGTTTTACTTTTTGAGTTTGTTCCATTATTAAACCAGTATGTGGAGTAAAGTT
This sequence comes from Eumetopias jubatus, assembly GCF_037043125.1. Taxonomy (NCBI): domain Eukaryota; kingdom Metazoa; phylum Chordata; class Mammalia; order Carnivora; family Otariidae; genus Eumetopias; species Eumetopias jubatus. Next base: position 98,991,390 of record NW_028274809.1, on the reverse strand, counting down.
CATTCACTTTTTTTCCCTTTGGAGACTGATAAATAGGATTTTGGGTTTAATGCACATTAGCTAGCTATACTACATCAATACTTTCCTAACATAACCACACAGTTACTGGGTTTAAGGTGCAAAGGAATAGAGGACAACTCTAAAAAAAGTCATAGTGTTTCTTTTAATCCACCTCAAAATTAATAGAAATTGTGCAGTCGACTCTACCAATTAAAATGTATACTTTGAGATAAAAGAGAATAAGTAGTTGGATGTGTGGAATGTAGCACCAGAGGTACACATCATTGGGTTAGGCCTCTGACTGGGAAAGTCTACGGAACTTCCGGGCATTTCAGAACTTAGTCCATATTGCATGAATAGATATTTACCTAATACCCTGAAATCTTTCTAAGAAGAGAAGACGGGAATCTGTGGCAGACTTGATTGGATCCAGAACTGATTGTGTTCAGGTTCATTATAGATCTTCACTAGAGAAAAATAGCTCTATTGGAGATTAAACTATTTTGGTAGATAAACAATCTAACCAGCCCTGTAGCTGTAGGTAGATACATCTACTCCAGATTTGGAGAAAATCATACAATTATTCCCTCATCCAGATAAGAAATAAAGGAAATCCAGTCTAAATCAGCTTATGAGGAAGAAGTATTTGAGGCAGAATCTAGAGGGATAGGATATGAGAGATGAGAGAGAAGGAGTGGACCACTTATATGTTCTCCTTGGTTTTTGGCTTGGTAGAAAGAATGAAATTTGGCATCATCAGCACAGCTGGGAAATAAAATGACAGAAATCAGTTTGGGGTAGTGCTGCAGGATAAGGGTGGTGAGAATATGTTCATTTTGTACATATAGCATTTTATATCTATAAGACATTTGCAGAAGTTTCCTAATACACAAAGTATTATATGACAATGAAATCTTGTAACCGGTGGCATGATTGATAAAACATAAGGGTAGAAACAATCTACTACGGAAGGTAGATTACAAGAGAAGCTGAACAGCTACACAGATTTAATGGATATTCTCAGTTCTATTTGGAAAAATAACTCCTTAGCTGAGTAGTACCTAAGTAACTAGTATTAAGCAGAAGTTCTTTAATTTACATCTACACCACTGCAGGAATCTCACTGTCAATTGTATATGAGTCTTCCATGGTTGCTCATAGCTTCTGCTGGGTTCAAATTCTAGCTCAGCAAATCAGCGTGTGACCCTGTCACAGGACCTTAACCTCTGAGCTACAGTTTCTTCATTCATAAAATAAGGCATAAATACTTAACCTTTAAAGTTATGTGATGATTAAATCTTATATGTATGTATAATACATACATATATCTATGTAAATCTTATATCTATGTAAAGCAATTGGAATAGTAGTCTGTGACCTCACAATGAATAGCTGTCTCCACTTTCTCTTTAACTCCTCCTCCTCATTATTTTTATGATTACTGTTCTTGTTGCTTTTGACACTACCCCTAGCTATATAAGTAGACCCTATCTACCTGCTGGTTGAACAAAATTTGCTATATTTTTTAATCTACATTAAATTATAATTGCCATTGTAGTTCAGACTACCTAGGTATGAGTTCCATCTCTAAGCAGCAACGGTGTGACCCTGAGTAAGTCACTTAATCTTTATCAGCCTTATTTTCCACACTGTGGCCCTGGTATTTCATGTCACTCTTGTGACAGGAAAAGACAGCTGCTAAGATGGAATCATACCATAGGGATGAGTAGGTGTACCCCTCACGCATCTGTGATTCCCTTGGGATATTTGGAATGACTTCAATAATGCCATAAAAGACTTCCATGCCTGCCCTGACCACTACATAGGGATACATAATTTTGGCTCTAAACATCATTCTGCCAGAGCATAGTGAACAGAAACAGACCCTCTAGTTTTTTTTCCTTCCACCTGACTTGTACAGCTGGAAAACATTTGTGGTACTTTCTATACTCTTATTTTAATGTTAACTTTCAAAAAATGTTCTAAACCTCATCTCCATCTGCTGTCTATTCTTTCCATTCCCTCCACAATGGTGGCCTCTTGCTGTTTGTTCAACAAGAAAAAGAAAAACAAAAACCTCATTCTTTACCATATATCAACCAACTTCAGTCAAAGGACTGACTTTAATGGGTGCTCTGAGAACAAACTCTAATATTGGTATAGGGAAGATATTTGTCATATTTGTGAGTTATTTTGTTGGTCTTGCTGCTGCTATTGATTTTTATTTTTCTAACAGGAGAAACAGAATACACTAGTTGTAGCACATGCCTCCATGGTTTGGAACGAATATTTTAATAGGCTTTTTAGCTACTTAAACATAAAGGGGAGACTGTCTTCTGGAATTGATAAATTGTAAAAAATCAACCAGAAAAATGCTTTTCATAATAGTATGCAAGTTTCTCTTCACTGAAAAGGGTTACATTCTTGGAAATCATGCTATTGAGGAAAAATCAGACTAAAATAAGTGAAAAAGAGAAAAGTATTTTGATACCTGGCCTCAAGGAAGGTTAGCCAGTTTGTACTCTGGATGGGGAAAGCATGATTAAGGGCACTCCTGTTGTGTGGGGGAATAGGCTGAGTTGTGGAGAATAGAAGAATCTTGTGGTATAAGGAGCAACAAAATGGCTGTTCATGGACTGGTGCAGCCTATGGACACTAGGAATGACAGTACTGGCTACTTGCCAACACAACACAATATGGTAAGACTGGAAAATGAAGTACTGTTCCATCACCAAATGGTACAAAAGGCAAATGACAACCAGGATGGATTTACAGATTATTTGAAAACTGTCTGGGAGAAGAGAATATATTAAATATTAAATAACATAAATATGTTAAATATTGAATTTGTTCAAATAGCTTGTACTATTTTTATTTATGCTTAGGAGAGAAGTTAGAGGTAGTTACACTATAAAAATAATGTGAAGCTATATTTCTTTTTTTTTTAAAGATTTTATTTATTTATCTGAGAGAGAGAATGAGATAGAGAGAGAGCATGAGAGGGGAAAGGGTCAGAGGGAGAAGCAGGCCCCCCGCCGAGCAGGGAGCCAGATGCGGGACTCGATCCCGGGACTCCAGGATCATGACCTGAGCCGAAGGCAGTCGCTTAACCAACTGAGCCACCCAGGCGCCCGTGAAGCTATATTTCTAAGGCATTGATACTTTTTAGCATCTTTAACAATTCCCTAAGTGAGGTGTAGAGTCACTTTAGTTCCCTATCGCCATTTGACTTCCAGTCCCAACAAGGATAACTCATGGTGCCTACTCTCTCTATAACAGTCTTCTCCAACTCAGAGTGCTTACTCAGCAGCCTCCATCAGCTAAGAAGCACAGTCAATAATTTGCCAGAAGTTATATGTCAATAGTAATATATTTTTATAGTTCTCTAGTGTTTTTCAAGCAATGTGATATAGAGAACACAGTCAATATAGATTTGCTTTTACTTTCTCAATATGAAAAGTATTTGTGCACATTATGCAATGAAAAAGTTCAATTTTCCACTGTCTCACTTAAGGATTCCTGCTCTGCATGTGTGAACATATGCATCCAGGCATACACACACACACACACACACACACACACACACAGACACACACACACACACTCATCAGTCATCTTCTGGGATGGTGAGCTTGCCAGATAAGTAACTTCAGAATGAATATGTTGATAATGAGTTTAATTTCTAGGATGGGTGGAAACCATTTTCCCTGGAGAAAATAAATGAATAAGGGTACTTATTGTTACTACTGCAGGTCATAAAAAAGGCTAACAAGAGAAACAGAAATCCCTGGATTCCAGTTTGTCAGGCCAGGATCTATGAAGACGTGTATTTCCCCTGGACCAAGTTATTATATAACCAAATAGTGTTTGAATCCACTGGCATAAGGCCTTGACAAGATACTAGCTAATCTAATAACCCCAATCCATGATTAATTGTGCACAGATATAACTTAATAAGGCATCTCTTCCCAAATAATATATTTTTGTTTCAACAAGGGCCTCCTAGAATATTATAAACCAAACAAACGCAAATGTGTGACTATCAGGTCCAAGCCAAGAAAAATAATTCTTGGTAGAGGAATCTCTTTTCTGCCTGAATATGGGAATGGCAGAAGCCAGACAAAGGCTTTATGTTTCCCAAAATATCAAAGCATGGACTCAAAGGAGAGGGAGGGAGAGGAGGGACTGGAACAACAAGTGAAAGGAACAAATCTCCAAAGGTCTGCGCTGTGTACATTCAGATAAGTATTCTGACTTCATGTGGCTTCAATGAATCAGAAAGATCCTGTAAATCTTTAGAGATTGAAACATCTTTATTATGTAGTCCCATACCTGAAGCCATACAAACACAGTGTTTTAATATGCCAGAATGTTAATGTTATCTTTCTATTGCAGCAGAAAAAATTCTACATGAATATGTATTGATTTCCTGACTGGGTGTTACTTAGCATTTTACCTGGTGTTAGTAACTGATAAGCCTTGCATGGGGTTTCATTACAGAGATTCTGTTTCTCTCATGCTTGTGCAGACTCTGATGCCAGGTCTTTTTATTGGTGCATGTAATCTGATGGACTTCAAATTAAAAGCAATGAAAATCACATTAGTCTGTCTACTAGATGAGATGTTATTAAGAGTAATGGGATAATGCTATCAGAGCTTCATTTCTTAATGTTTGGTCCTTAGAACCTAAGCTTTCAGACAAATAAAGGCTGTCATGAGTTATTACTCATTGTAATACATGAATACTGTTATATTTATCACTGTTGGCTATGGAGATGTCATGTTTAAGATGATTTTTTTTTTCCAGATAAGGGATGTAGAAAAGAGGAGGGAAGGTATAATGAAGTCAGGAAGTCAAAATGGTGTGACCACATTAAGTAAAAATGTTAGCCAAAGTCTGATGGTAGTTTCAATATTATACTATGCCTACATAAATATGTTTAATCATAACTGCGAAATGTAGTCATTGTTTGTTATTATGCAATGACATCTGCTGGAGTACAACGAAGGCAAAATAAAATCAAGTATTATAGGTAAGACTGTAAAATTAAATCATATGTTTAAGAGAAGCTTATATATAATGTATTCCAATGGATAAGAAAAAGTTTAATACGTGAAATCATTGTTCCAGCATCACATATTAGTGAAACCTGAAGGGGAGTTAGGTGTCTTGATTTCTAATTTAGTGTTCTTTCTATGGCAGTTCTGGTTTTTCATGCAATTTCCCCATGCTTTGAACTCTACAGTGTCTTCTTATTCCCTTCGTTGTACGTGATGTCAATACACTATTCAATTACTTATTTACCTAGCCTGTGTCATTATTAAGCTATGACTATCTGTGAATGATTTGCAGTGAGAAATCTGGTAAACAAGTATTCCGTCACAAGTGCCCCCTGTCTCTCAATTACATGTTTATGGTCCTAAATACATTAAGTCATGAGAGCCAAAGAAAGTGATAGGAGGGTATCTTTCAAACTTTCTGAGACAGATTAGGCATGGATACATATATGACCTTCACCTTTTCTTTTATCATTCAAAAAATGTGATACATATCCAGTGTATTTCTTGAACGAAGACACTGTGGACCATTCGCACTTTAGCATGCTTATCTGCATAGGATGTCTTTGCAGGTTAATGGACTCTGTGTGTGTGGTGGTGGAGAGAACTGGGAGTGCAGCATTTACTTTGTTTTAACTCATGAGTCCTCTGTTAAAATTACATACACATTACATCCATATGTGTCTATATGTTTTATATGTCTATCTTATATATATATGATATATATGTATATGTATATAAAATTTATCTTTTCTAACGTTCCTTGGTTTTGACTAAGAAGGACAAAAGAACAAAATACTGGGACAACTGACACCGGACTCCCCATGAAAGAAGAAAGCACATTCTCCAATCTAGTTATCCCTCTTTACTGCTCTGAAAATCAGTGTCACTAAAATCATTTGTAGCTCTCTGCGCTCATCTCAATGAGAGCATCTTCTTGTAATGACATACTTTGTACACAGTCACTGACATCACCCTGTACAAAGGCCTAAAGCACATTTTTCCCTCTTTCAGAGGGTATGGGATCTAAAGTAAAGGAGGGGAAAGGAATAATCAAGTGGGATTTACGAAAGACAATTACCTGAGAGCACAAGATGAATGCAGAAAAGCAGGGGGAAAAAACCCGTAACAAAACCAAACAGTATGATAGTACCAGCGAAGAAATCAATGTGCACCAGTGGTACTCAACACAGATTACTCGCCTGGGATGCAGTAGGTCTGGAAGGGGCCCCCAGATTTCATTTTTAACAAATTCTCAGTTGACGCTAATGCTGCTGGTCCATGGACTGCACTTTAAGTAGGTGCATATACATTGAGAATCTCTCAGGCCTGAGGGTTGATATGAAGGGAGAGGATACAATGATCCTTGAAGAATGAAAACTAGTGGGAAGCAGCAAAGAATGGCTTTGAGATAATTGACCTAAACTGTGCAGCTGCAAGAGGCAAAAATGTTATCTCCAAGAGCCCTGGACACATGGTCATTTTTACATTTTTGTGATATTATGCAAAAACGCAGGAGTACACATCTATAATTAGTTATCATTATTTGAGTATCTGAGCACAACACACTCTGGACATTTGCTCTCTGCCTGTATGGAAATACAAAAGCCAAAGTCCCTGCCTGCCTTGTCCTTGTGCCTCCGGGAGTTTCCAGTTTATAGACTGGGCAAAGATGCAAACGTATAAATGCAAATGCAAATAATTATATATAATCAACGTGTGCTACTTCTTCATGGTAGGGTTTGAAATCTCACATCCTGCCCCAGTCCTGCTGAAGAAAGGGATTTGTCTTTAATTCCTCCTTCTTGTGAAGTCCAAGAACCCCAAAGTTTGGCAAAAACTGGTATGTTTCAATCAGTCCAGCAGAGGGCCCCCTTAAACGGCGCGGGTGAGAGAAAGGCGCTGCCTCCACTGACAAGAGTGACTTGGGTGTGTTCTGTCACTGCTGATCTGGCAGTCATTTCTAGGGGTAGAAGGACAGGAAGAGGTCAACTCTCAACTGTTACTGCTTATTCATATGGCCATGGGCTGTCAACGTCCTAGTATCATAAATACTTTAGAGATACAGCTCGTTGATTTCTCAAGGATTTACAAATACAGCAAGTCTGGTGGCTGCAGCTATTCTTTTTTGTTTTTGTTTTTGTTTTTTCTGACATTTTCTCATCTCACAAGGATCATTGTGTCTTCTACTTTTGTACCAGCCTTCAGGACTTGGAAGGTCTCTATGTGTATGCACCTGTGCTACTCACAAGTGTGGTCCATGGACCAGCAGCATTGGCATCACCTGGGAACTTGTTAAAAATGAAATACCTGACTTGGATAGTTTGAAGTCATTTGTGGTACTTTTTGTATTCTTATTTTAATGTTAACTTTCAACCAAGGTTCCAAATAGCTTCCACTGATCTCCATCTGCCCTTTACCTGGGATATTGTTTGCCCAGGGAATCAACTGCAGGGATCACTCCCTCATTTTATTTAGGTCTTCATGCAACTGTCACTTTCTCTGTTAATATCACCTCACTGCTCTATTTAAAATTAGAAAAGCCTTTCCAACTCTCTCTCTGAATTCCTAGCTTTATTTTTCTCCATAGAATTTATTGTCAACTAATAGTCTATTTATCTATCTTTTCTTAATTTTGCTCCCTAGAAGGTAATGCTTTGAAATAGAGATTTTTCATATGTTTTGTTAAATATCGCTAATGCCTAGAACTTCACTTACTATACAGCAGGCCCTCAGTGAATGAATGAATGAATGAATGAATGAATGAACAAATAAAAAAGGTGATATTTCTACTGAACTTCCAAAAAAAGCCTTTCCTTTTTTAAAAATTCATCAACACATTATAGGAAAGCCATGTGCCAGTAGCAGTATAATAAGAAATCAGTAATTTAAGCCTACTTCCTATTTTGATTGTATATATTCATCATGATTTTAATGTGCATTTTTCTCTCTAAAGTTGATAATATCTTATTCTTGCTGATATTGATATTGGAAAAAAATGGTGACATAAAAACACATTCTTGGCGCAGTTGACAAGAAGAATAATTGATCTCTTTACAACCTTTCCCATCAGTAGGTTAACGATGCTTATTTACATTAGTAAACCTAATTAATATTTCACCTCATTATTCACTATGAGAACAATTATTTAAGAACTGCAAATCATACACAAATATTGTTAGAAAATTCTAAAATATGAATGATGGTACCCTGAAACTCAACTGGAGATTTGTATCTCATTAGTGTTAAGCCCATAATAGAGTCCGTAATAAAGAACATGGGAAAATGTGAGGCAAATCATTTTATCAACTTATATTCAAGTGGGAAATGATGTAATAGTATATTCTTATGTTATATAGAAGGAAGAAATTTTGAAGATATTTTATTGAAAACAAACAAACCAGAGACTCCATATAAATAAATGTACAAAGACAGTTTTCAGTACTTCAGCCTCCAACGACACACAGACAGACACACACACACACACACACACACACACACACACATTCTCATTTGAATTGCTCTCCTTGTTGAAATAAATGCTTGAATACTTACCCTCACTGTCATCTTTTGAAAAATTGTAGTATTATTAGTTTTTCTTGCTTTGTTTCCTATAGAATCATATTTACTATATAAAAGATTCCCGTATCTGTGTTGAAGAGAACCACACTGAAGTCATTTGCTGAGGACATCGAGTGGTATAAACTTGACTTACTTTTCAGAATAATGACAGGATAAAAAACCACTCGAGTTTTAATTTTCAGTTAATAGTGTGGGGCCATGACTATTAAGACAATTTATCAGGCACTTAATAGAAACAGTAAATGTTAGTGTTGGAAGGAAGCATAATGTTTATTTAAATGCTGTATAATGGAAAGGGTGGGGCATGGGGAGTGAAGAGGTTGCTGTGAAGCCCTGGCTTCAGCCCCATTTTAATTCCGTATCTGTGGAGAAGCCATTTAATGATGGTTAAATGATCAGGAGAAAATTATAACTATCTCAGGTCTACCTCATTCAGAAAGGTGTTTTAAGGACCAAATCGGCTACTCTGAGCAAATGTGTTGATGTAAAATACTGAACAAGGGAAGGGCCTTGAGTCCTACATAGGCTGAGGATAGATATATAATTAATGGTATTTTTCTTGATTCTTAATCTAGAGTGCTTTTCATATTCAGCTTTTCATGATACTAGTATAGAAAAGGAAACAAAAAAATTGGCTTTGCTAAATCACGTATGCATGGTTCTCAGGTGTGGTCCCTGAATCAAAACATCAGCATTCCCTGTGACCCCATTAAAAATACATATTCTCAGGCTCCAGCTCACACCTACTGAATCGGAGACTCTGTGCAGGGCCCAGAAATTCTGCAAAAGGTTCTGCCACAACTTGGAAGTTTGAGAACTACTGCCACTTTTTATCTTAAATGGTTTAATGTCTTTATCTGTGGAAAGAGGTGGTAAGTAGTTCCTTGCATTACTTTGTGCCCTAACCAAAGCTACACAGCCCTGAGGGTTCCACTACTTCTTGCTTCCCAGACTCTTCTCACACCAAGAACCCCCAGGCTCTTAGAGGTTCTGTCACATTGTCTTTCTTTCAGTTTGTGAATGCCACACCACCTCGGGGCCCTGCTGGGAATGTTCTCCCCTGGCCTTAAGCTCTCCTCTCCCTTTCCTAAACACCCTTCAGGTCTCCACTCAAGCACTGTTTCTACATGAAAATCTTTTCTAATCCTCAGAATAGCCTGTATCTCACTGTTCAGACTCACATGATTCTCTGTACTTACCCCTTGTAGCACTTATCACAGTTTGTAAAGATATAATTTTGTGGTTATCTGATTAATGTCTTTCTCACCTACAAGAATGCATGCTGCCTGTAATCAGAATCAAACCTATTTTACTTACCATTAAATCGCCAGTATCAAGTTCAGTGCCTGCACATGGAAGTTGACCAATAAATATTGTAGAATGAATGAATAAAATGATACTCTGCTGTCCTCTTTCAACTTACTGAACTGTAGAAAATGGAAGACCATAATTATAAGATAGAACAACTCTACTGAACCCATGAGCATCAAACCTACAATTTAGCTCCATTATCATTAACTACTCAGTTAATATTACACTGGATATCCACAAATGACCTATGCATTGCATGATGTGCTGAGGTTGAATATTTTATTATGTATTTGGCTGAAGGGAATTAGTTCAAGATGAATTAGGATGCAAGTAACAACAAAAACAAAACAGCTACAAATAAAGAAAAGGAACTATATTGCCTTACTGAACAAAAGTCAAGAGGCAGGATGGTGCTGTGGTTGGTTCATTGATCCGCTTAAGGACATTATCAAGGACAAGATTTTTTTTAAACTGGGCGCCTGGGTGGCTCAGTCGGTTAAGCGTCTGCCTTCTGCTCAGGTCATGATCCCAGTGTCCTGGGATTAAGCCCCACAAAGCTTGAGAATGCTTTTTAAATATTTTTACTCAGCATTCCTTCTATAGTATTGTTCTTTTTCTTTAATGTTGTCTCCTTACTCCTTTACAAATCCTCTATGGCTGTTCTCATGTGCAACAGAGGAGTTGAACAGCCTCAACAAAGACCTCATAACTTTCAAAGCCTAAAATCTTTACTACCTGACCATTCACAGAGAATCTTTTTCTTCCCTGATTTAAACTATGAAAAACATTCATTCACGCCTGTAATCTCAACTACGGTTCAATAATTACTCCCAAATACGTTTCCACCAAGGCTTCTTCCTTGAGTTTGATACTCATATTTACAACTGTACACTGAGAGTTATGTGAATAGTTCACAGGATACCAACTCCAACTGTTTTAAAACCAAATTCATCTAATGATGTAATGTATGGTGATTAACATAACAATAAAAAATTAAAAAAAACAAATTCATAATTTTCCTCAATTCTTCTCACTTCCTGTCTCCTCAAGGGTGATGGATGGAACAACAGTCACCCAAGCCAGGACTCCAGGAGACCTCCCAACTTATCAAACTCATTAATCTGGTCATATTTTTAGTCCAACTTTCAAGATTTCAGTCACTTTCTATCATTTCTCACTTAAACTTTCTGAAAGGGGAACCCAGTTGCACTGTTTCCAGTCTCCCACTTGGAGTTGTTCTTCATTGTTCCCTATTATCTGTTGCCTCAAAGGCCAATTTACCCACCTTATTCCCTCATGAGGCACACCATTGCCTTTAAGTTTCTTATGCCCCCTTTCCTGACTCCCCCCTTTCCTCTCACATCCTGCATTGCGGACTGCAGTCCTCCTCAGCTAGTGCAGCTCTTGGTGTAAGCCATGTGCTCCCGGATACCCATGCCTGTGCTCAAGCGGTCTGCTTGCCCCACCTTTCCTACTTTTCTATATACACTGCCTAAACATTTCTATCTCTCCTTAGAGTCAGTTTAAATATCATCCCCTCTGCTGTTTCCTGATCCTTTCAGGACATAGTACATGATCCTCCCCTAGGTAAGGCCACATGTTGAATATTTATATTTTCTGGATTGTCCTTGCCAATCCAGCATCCCCAGGACCTCCTCTCTCAAGGGCTTTACTGCAGTGCATCGGAGAAGCCGGGAACCTCATGTCCCAGAATCTTCTTCCCTTTATGGTTCTGGCTTCGAGTGATTTCCATAAGAGAAACTCTTTGGAAATCTGGAGGGTTGAAAAAAAAGAAGAGTCATTATTCTCTCAGTACAGTTGTACTCATATGAATGAGGAAGACATGAGATTCAGCGGCTCTCCTGTGAGCTTCTAAGAACCAGCCATTTGCTGCTGCAAGACAGAATGTTAATGAGAGTTTCTTAGAGATTCCTTAGCAGTTTTGCAGTGAACTTCTGAGGATGACCTGCTTGTGCTTTCTGGTTGATTTTTAGTAACCTTTATGCAGTCTCCCTCTTATGTTTCTGTATCAGCTAAACTGCAACTGTATTTCAAGAATTCTCTCCTCTGTTGGGTTCTGGGACGAAGCTGGCCTCAAGAGACATTTAGTGAGATTCATAAGGTAAAAGTGAGGCAGCACTCATGGATATTCTAGACAGGTCAAGTTTGACTCAGGCTCTGTATCGGCCTGTGTTATGATGGGTCCACTGCTTCACTTTGCGGGCAGCCCAGCTTGTAGCTCTTACAGCTTCTTCAGGATCTCTCTTGCTTTAGCTTCACGAACTCTCCAAACAGATGCATATTTAGCTCTGTAATGAAGGTCACCAGCTTCTTCTTCTTATGTATGTATGTATTTATTTATTTATTTGAGAGAGAGAGAGACACTGAGAGGGAGGAGCAGAGGGAGAGGGAGAGAGAAATCCAAGCAGACTCCGTGCTGAGTGTGGAGTCCGTCATAGGACTCAATCCCACGACCCTGAGAGCATGAGCTGAGCTGAAACCGAGTCGGACACTCAACCAGCTGTGCCAACCAGACACCCAGAAGGTTCACCAGCTTCTACTGCAGTTGCTCTTATCATACAAAGCAAGGTTAGAAGTCATGAGAGGCCCATGTAGGTTGGAGCTCCACCTCAGGGGTTCCAGATTTCCCACGTGCATCCAGTTTGTCCTTGTTCTCCTCCACTCCATATTCATCTTTTCTTGACCACTGCCCAGCTGAGGCCAGTCTAGCACCCAACACAGAAGCAGTAGCTGTATAAACTTGTCAGCCAGGCCCTCCATTGTGTACGGTCAAATCCCATCATTATTCTACATCACTGTTGGTGATTCTGCCCTTCTGATGAAACCCTGACTGATCTTTAATGGTGACTTCTCTCATTCCAGTGGTTCCTATATTAAACTCTTTCTACCCAGAATTCAGAGAGTGACTTCTGTTTTGGGTGTTGTTGATTTTTTTTTAACTGTTTCCCCTTAACCCCAATTAACATATTATATTAGTGCTTGTATTATTTGGTGGATCCTTAAACTTCAACGTGATTAGAATTTCATTCACATTCAATTAAAAAGGGATTTGGCTAATATAAACATGTTATAGTTATCATTGTATCACTTTACCTCTACCTGTGTCTACATTGAATTCTGAGATTTCACCTCATTGGATTTCAAAGATAAATTAAAAATCAAATAGAATTTGGTAGGTAAAAGATAAAAGGAAACAAATCTGCAGTGAACTAGTAATATAGAAAAGTACTGAGTATATTGGGGTGACATAGGAGATGTACAAACCATATATCCAAATAGATCCTAGATCTATATGTTTAATTAATTTTTCTCTTTTTTTAAGATTTTATTTATTTATTTAAGAGAGAGAGAGAGCAGGGTGAGGGGCAGAGGGAGAAGCAGACTCCTCGCTGAGCAGGGAGCCTGATGCGGGGCTCGATCCCGGGACGCTAGGATCATGATCTGGACTAAAGGCAGATGCTTAACAAACTGAGCCATCCAGACGCCCCTAATTCATTTTTCATCTGGACCCAAATCCCTCTACATGAGTAAACCCCCTCATTTCTTTCTACCATTTCTCCCTTATATGAATGATAGCTACTGAGATCTTTGTACATATATACATCTTTGTACATATATAATTATATGAATGGTTCAATGAAAAATTAGTAAAATAATCCACTTATTTCTCAGAGTTACAAATTTGTTCAAAGAACATGCTTATGTTTGATATTTTAGGTACAGTACAAAATAAGATTAAGAGCTAGAATAAAGAAAAATTTTTAAACATGTATTTCCTTGAGAGCCTCCCAGTTGTAATTATTGCCCTGAAGTTTACAACTATTTATCTGTCACCACAACAGCCTGAAAATTAAGTGAAAATTTTCAACTATTTTATCCACATATTTTATATCCCAGAGGCCATACACATAAATCTAACTAAATTTTTCTGATTCCAGAGATATTTGATGCATAATGGCACAGCATTTATGTGTGTGTATTATCTTAGATACTTACATAAAATCCCATGAGAAAGGTTCAATAAATGTAGTTGCAGAAAAACTATTCCTTAAGCTCTAATAATCATGACCTAAAAATATAAGATTCTCTACAAGTTAAACTTTAGTAATAATCTGTACTCCATTACCGATAGTATATTCAGTAAACTTCATGTTTAGTTACCCAATTTTTCTCCCAAATGTAAACAGTTTTATTTATGTTCAAGCCAATTCTACTGGAGGAATGTGGTTATGTTAGCTTTTGTAATCAACATACTTTGTCTTATTATCTTCCAAATCGCTGTGGTTATTGTTCTTAAACCATCCTAAACCATGTGACTATTTTGTAGTTTTGTCCTGATACTACCAGTATGAATATAGCTGTATGCTACACCATTTCAACAGAGTGCATTAAATCTCGCTGGCTAAAATAAGACACAATACCTCAATCATCCATGGCTTAACATTTTTAAATTTTAGGTATGCTAAACTTTAAAGAAAATTCCTTAGGGACTTAAGCACAAGCCAATGAAGTAGACAAGTGTTAGCTCAGCATCACCAATACAACTTTCTGCCTACAGATGGGAAAATGGCACCTCACTGTACAGATCTATCACACTGTAAGCTGAAAATCTCTTTCTTTCTCCTCTTCTTTCTTCCAAGCCAAACACCTTTCTAATTTTATTTTTCACTGAGTGCCAGTGTAACATCCTCTTTGTTCTGTTCCACATCCTTAATTTCTCCCTCACTTCCCACTCATTACTTTTCCAGCCAGTGCTCAATCTACTCTCTCAGAATAGATTTCACTCTCTTCTTCTTAAGGTCAGCACTTTTCAATCCTTAGCTCAAAACTCATTTGCTTTAAGAAGGCAACACTGATAGAAAGAAACATACAAGCCATATTACCTTAGGAAATAGAGAAAAGCAGTTTCCTGAGTAGCTAAATATATGTATGCACACCTGCTTCCATATTTGGCTACAGTGAGGCAAATACGACTGTAGTTAATAATGGCAAGCTGCTTGCAATGGGTGTGATTTATATGGTTGCTGGCAACAGAGATTTGTCTTTTTACTCAATTATATTGATTTCTTCTTGGATTGTCTTTTTATGTACAACATTGTAGGGGTGGTTCAAACTGGTTTTTAAAATATTATTTTCACTGGCATTTTATTTAAACAATAACATAATCAATTACCTTGCTCTCTTCCAAGAAACTGAATGCAATATAATCAAGTGTAGCTAGACCTATAAATATGGAACATGTTGGCCTAGCTTGCATATTTTAAAGAATATTATATGCCATTTTTTGGTACCTTTCTTACTTTCTTAAACAAAGAATAAGAATATAGATTCAGCAGGCATAAAAATGATGACAGTCATGGGTGAATGCTAAATAGTATTGTTAATTGTCACTTAAATTTTAAAATATGCAGCTAAAATTAACTAAAGGAGGCAATAAAGACCTTAAATATAGTGGACATCCTCTACACTCACCTTCATCAAACTGTTCCTCTCTCTCTTTTTTCTTTTCCTGAAAATACCAAGAATAATGCACGCCACAAAGGTGCTATTCATGTATAATAATTTTACTTCATTTCCAACCATTTTTACCTATTTCACCCTTAAATTTCCAGACGAGTTGTGGCTATAGATTAAAGATAAGGGGAAGGGGACATGAGGGGAAGGACTCTGTACCCTCTTCCCTCCATTTTTATCACCATTTTGTCATCTACCTTTATCAGTATTTATTTAGTTAAATATTCACTTTTATGTTCTGTCCCCACCAGTCATTGTTACTGTCTTTGTCTATCTGAGTTAGCATTGTACATATTTATCAATTCTATGCTTTCATATCTATTATCAGGCAAATTTATCTTCCCTACTCAATTTCTCTCCTCTACTTACCTTCTTTCTGTTTTACACAGTATGTAGCAAACAAAGTTCCTGAGGCATGGTCCTCATTTTATGAAACACGGGGATAGTGATTAATAATATTAATGGAGGGGCGCCTGGGTGGCTCAGTTGGCTAGGCTGCTGGCTCTTGATTCTGGCTCAGATCATGATCTTGGGGTCATGAGATTAAGCCCTGCATTGGGCTCCGTGCTCAGTAGGGAGTCTGCTTGAGATTTGTTCCCTCTGCTCTTCCCCACCCGCTCTCTCTCTTTAATAAAGAAATAAATTTTATTTTTTTATTTTTTTAAAGATTTAATTTATTTATTTATTTATTTATTTATTTATGTGAGAGAGCGAGAATGAAAGAGAGAGAGAGAGAGCACATGAGAGGGAGGAGGGTCAGAGGGAGAAGCAGACTCCCTGCTGAGCAGGGAGCCCGATGCAGGACTCGATCCCGGGACTCCAGGATCATGACCTGAGCCGAAGGCAGTCGCTCAACCAACTGAGCCACCCAGGCGCCCAAGAAATAAATTTTAAAAATAATATTAAGGGATAAGTAAGAACATAGGTAGGGATTGGTGAGTCATTTCTAGTGAAAAGCTCAAAAAATGATTTATCTACAGAGACTTTACTCAAACAGTAGTGATATTAAACAATAATCTACGAGCAGTGATTATGGTAAGAAAAATCCATAGAGAAATAAAGAGGAAAGTAGTTGAATTTGTTGTGTGCTCTTTACTTGTTAGGCATACTGAGGGTGCGGAGATACATACGATAAAATTCGACCACTCAAAATATAAGCCACCTTCATTCTCTAACCAACAGTCTCTCCACCCAGCCTCACTCTTAGAGGACGAATAAGACTGCCTTTCCACTCTCCTTCCCTCTCTCTCTCTTTCTCAATCTCTCTCTCTCTCCCTCTCTCTCTCCAGTTCCAAGATTGATTAATGCTATTCATACATATATGTAAATACCATTTATATATATGTGTGTGTGTGTATGTTAGCTTATATATGTTAGCTTATATACATATGTGTGTATAAACACACACACCACACATTCCATTAATCACAAATTCTCTTAAACTTTTGCTACAAAAACTCTTAACTCACTTCTATCCATAATAATCCTATTCTCACTTCCCTCCTGTTATAATATAGATACTGGTCATTCCCTTATCTACAGACAATGTCTCCACATGATTTGGTTCCTATTTGGTTCTCATCTTTTAGAAACCAAAAACCTGCAAAGTTCATTATGCTTCTTTCTGTATTATATTTAATATTTCCTTCTTTAAAAATTCTTTACCTTGAGGGGCTCCTGGGTGGCTCAGTCGGGTAAGCGTCTGCCTTTGGTTCAGGTCATTATCCCAGGGTCCTGGAATCGAGTCCTGCACCAGGCTCCCTGCTTGGTGGGGAGCCTGCTTCTCTGTCTCCTTCTCCTGCCCTTCCCCCAATTGTACTCTCACACTTGCTCTCTCTCTAAAATAAATAAATAAAATCTTTAAAAAAATAAAAATAAATAAAAATAAAAATTCTTTACCTTGAGAATTGTAAGCTCTTTAATATTAAACAAATGAAAACTCTGAAAACCTTCTAAACTTCCCTTGACCTCCTACCCTTCTAGAATTCTCTCTTTTCCACTTCACAAAGAACTTGAGAAAAGTATGTCAGCTGTTTCCACTTCCTCATCTATAACCCTCTCCTCACTTCCACTTCAGTCTGGCTTCTCCCCATATCTCATTCCAAACAGCTCTATTCAGAACTTCATTGTTATTAAGTCTGTGATTAGTTTTCTTCCCCTATAGGCCCTCTAGCTTTGAGATTCAGAAGCATAATCTCCATGGCCTATTTGACATTTCCCTTTGCATATCTTAAAAGACAACTCATTTTCAGTAGGTCCAAAGAGGAAGTCATAATCTTCCTGCTTCATATCAGCATGTTCCCAACTCCAAACAAAGTGAACTCTCCTGAAAGTTGCCTAGGAGCCATTTATCTATTCCCTTTATCTCACCACCATATATATACTAAGTCCAAGTTATCTTTAATAATTTTATTAATTTCCCTTGAATACTTGTACACCTCACCGTCACCATGTGTCCCTATGCTAATTTTCTGGATTCTGAAGGCTGCCTGTGTTCCTTGGCTCATGACCCCATCCTCAATGCCCACTGGCATGGTAGCTTTTCATCTCTCTCTCTGACTCTGACCCTTCTATTTTCCTCTTCCAAAAAACTCATGTGATTACACTGGGTTCACCCAAACAATCCAGGAGAATCCCCTCATTTCAAGATTATTATTTTAATCACATTTATAAAATTTCTTGTGTGTGTCAGATAACATATTTACAGGTTTTGGGGGGTAGGCTGTGGATGTCTTTGGCGGGGGGCATTATTCAACCAACCACAGCCTGTCTAGTATAAATCAGTGTTATCTTTTGCTTGTGCAATTGAAGCCAACCTCCTAATTTATATCCTTTCTCTATTCACCTACAATCTCTATTCTTATCTCACATATTCTCTCTTCATTTCAACCAGAACGATGTTCCTATGAAAGGCTATTTTAGTCATATTATAATCAAATGAAGGTTACACATTGATCTGAGAATATTGACTATATTCTTTAATTTGACAACAGGTCTTGGGTAGCCATACCCTTTCTAGTGCAACCTCTCACAGCAAGTTCCTCACTCTTGACACTTTAGTTACATGAAATTGTTCTTTATTCCTAAAAGCATCAGGTTTGGTAATTCCACATACTATTACACACAGCTCTTGCACAAGACTTTGTATGAAATTCTGTTCTCCATTTTGTCTTGACTCTTCAGAGTCCAAGCCTCGCTTCATTTTCGCATTCATAGTCAATATTCATTGAATGCTCACAATATGCAATTCACTGTACCCAATGGTGGGGACTCAGGAAAAACAAAAGACAATTCTCATATGATCTCAGTGATATGTGGAATTTAAGAAACAAGGCAGAGAATCATGGGGAAGAGAGGAAAAAATGAAACAAGATGAAACCAGAGAGGGATACAAACATTAAGAGACTCTTAATTTTAGAAAACAAGCTGAGCGTTGCAGGAGGGGAAAGGGGTGAGGAGAAAGGGTAACTGGGTGATGGACATTGGGGATGGTATGTGTTCTAACGAGCACTGGGTATTATAAAATAATGATGAATCACAGACCTGTACCCCTGAAACAAATAATATATTTTATGTTAATTGAACAAACAAACATGAATCTTTACTTGCATAGATTTATAGATCTTACATTCTGAATCTTTTTTTTAAGATTTTATCTATTCGTTTTTGAGAGAGAGAGAGAGCACAAGCAGTGGGGAGGGAAGAAGGGAGAAGCAGACTTCCTGCTGAGCAGGAAGCTGAATCCCAGGACCCTGGGATCGTGACCTGAGCTGAAGGCAGACGCTTAACTGACTGAACCACCCAGGTGTCCTAGATCTTACATTCGAAAAGAAACAGGGATGTTTTCTTCGCTCAGGATCAGGTTCACATGTTATGCATGTTATACACACATAATACAGACTTCGATAGCAATTGTGTAGTATATATATCTATATATATGTACACTATAGTAATATACTCATTTGTATAGTTATTAGATATCTATCATTGAGAAATTATCAATTCCATGAAGCAAAAAATCTTTTCTTTTTTTGCCCATCTTAGTTTCCCAGTACTTGACCACATATAAATACTCAACAAAGTTTAGTTGAATGAATGAAAGCAACTCATTCTACTGTGTGTGTGTTTGTATAAAGAGAAATAAAAGATATTTGTTGATGGAGTATGTGGTAAACCATACATAGATATGGTTTAGAGAGAATTACACATTCCATGTTCCTATACAAATTCATTTATTCCATGTATGTTTGAATTATTCACCTTTTTTTAATTTTTAAAAATTATTTTCTATTTATAAATGGCTTGATTTTTTTTTATTATGATGGTATGTTAATCACCATACATTACATCATTAGTTTTTGATGTAGTGTTCCATGATTCATTGTTTGCGTATAACACCCAGTGCTCCATGCAGAACGTGTCCTCCTTAATACCCACCACCAGGTTAACCCAGCCCCCCACCATCCTCCCCTCTAGAACCCTCAGTTTGCTTTTAAGAATCCATAGTCTCTCATGGTTCCTCTCCCCCTCTGATTTCCCCCCTTCATTCTTCCCCTCCTGCTATCTTCTCCTTCCTTTTTTTTTTTTTAACATACAATGTATTATATGTTTCAGAGGTACAGGTCTGTGATTCAACAGTCTTACACAATTCACAGCACTCACCATAGCACATACCATCCCCAATGTCTATCACCCAGCCACCCCATCCCTCCCACCCCCACCACTCCAGCAACCCTCAGTTTGTTTCCTGAGATTAAGAATTCCTCATATCAGTGAGGTCATATGATACATGTCTTTCTCTGATTGACTTATTTCACTCAGCATAACACCCTCCAGTTCCATCCAAGTTGTTGCAAATGGCAAGCTTTCATTCCTTTTGATGGCTGCATAATATTCCAGGGTATATATATACTACCTCTTCTTTATCCATTCATCTGTTGATGGCTATCTTGGCTCTTTCCACAGTTTGGCTATTGTGGACATTGCTGCTATAAACATCGGGGTGCATGTACCCCTTTGGATCCCTATATTTGTATGTTTGGGGTAAATACCCAGTAGTGCAATTGCTGGATCGTATGGTACCTCTATTTTCAACTTTTTGAAGAACCTCCATACTGTTTTCCAGAGTGGCTGCACCAGCTTGCATTTGCACCAACAGTGTAGGAGGGTTCCCCTTTCTCCGCATCCCTGCCAACATATGTTGTTTCCTGACTTGTTAATTTTAGCCATTCTGACTGGTGTGAGGTGATATTTCATTGAGGTTTTGATTTGGATTTCCCTGATGCTGAGTGACGCTGAGCATTTTTCATGTGTCTGTTGGCCATTTGGATGTCTTCTTTGGAAAAATGTCTGTTCATGTCTTCTGCCCATTTCTTGATTGGATCATTTGTTCTTTGGGTGTTGAGTTTGATAACTTCTTTAAGATTTTGGATACGAGCCCTTTATCTGATATGTCCTTTGCAAATATCTTCTCCCATTTTGTCGGTTGTCTTTTGGTTTTGTTGACAGTTTCTTTCACTGTGCAAAAGTTTTTTATATTGATGAAGACCCAAAAGTTCATTTTTGCCCTTGCTTCCCTTGCCTTTGGTGATGTTTCTAGGAAGAAGTTGCTGCGGCTGGGGCCGAAGAGGTTGCTGCCTGTGTTCTCCTTTAGGATTTTGATGGACTCCTGTCTCACATTTAGGTCTTTCAACCATTTGGAGTCTATTTTTGTGTGTGGTGTAAGGAAATGGTTCAGTTTCATTTTTCTGCATGTGGCGGTCCAATTTTCCCAACACCATTTGTTGAAGAGACTGTCGTTTTTCCATTAGACATTCTTTCCTGCTTTGTCGAAGATTAGTTGACCAGAGTTGAGGGTCCATTTCTGGGCTCTCTATTATGTTTTCTGATTTGTTTAGTGTATATTTTCTGGGGACGTTGTTACCCTGTTAGCATTTTGTTCTCTCATTCATCTATTCTCCGCTGGACAAAATGACAAGAGGGAAAATATCACCTCAACAAAAAGAACAAGAGGCAGTACCGACTGCCAGCGACCTAATCAACACGGACATTAGTAAGATATCGGAACTAGAGTTCAGAATGAAGATTTTAAAGATACTAGCTGGGCTTGAAAAAAGCATGGAAGTTATTAGAGAAACCCTTTCTGGAGAAATAAAAGAACTAAAATCTAACCAAGTCAAAATCAAAAAGGCTATTAATGAGGTGCAATAAAAAATGGAGGCTCTAACTGCTAGGATAAATGAGGCAGAAGAGAGAATCAGTGATATAGCAGACCAAATGATGGAAAATAAAGAAGCTGAGACAAAGAGAGAGAAACAACTACTGGACCACGAGGGCAGAATTCGAGAGATAAGCGATACCATAAGACAAAACAACATTAGAATAATTGGGATCGCAGAAGAAGAAGAAAGAGAGAGAGGGGCAGAAGGTATATTGGAGCAAATTATAGCAGAGAACTTCCCTAATTTGGGGAAGGAAACAGGCATCAAAATCTAGGAAGCACAGAGAATCCCTCTCAAAATCAGTTAAAATACGTCAACACCCTGACATCTAACAGTAAAACTTACGAGTCTCAGAGACAAAGAGAAAATCCTGAAAGCAGCTCAGGAGAAGGGATCTGTAACCTACAATGGCAGAAACATTAGACTGGCAACAGACCTATCCACAGAGACCTGGCAGGCCAGAAAAGACTGGCATGATATATCCAGAGCACTAAATGAGAAAAATATGCAACCAAGAATACTATATCCAGCTAGGCTGTCATTGAAAGTAGAAGGAGAGATAAAAAGCTTCCAGGACAAACAAAAACTAACGGAATTTGCAAACATAAAACCAGACCTCCAAGAAATCTTGAAAGGGGTCCTCTAAGCAAAGAGAGAGCCTAAAAGCAGCATAGACCAGAGAGGAACACAGACATAAGAGTAACAGTCATGTTACAGGCAATACAATGGCACTAAATTCATATCTTTCAATAATTATGCTGAATGCAAATGGGCTAAATGCCCCAATCAAAAGACACAGGCTATCAGATTGGATTAAAAAAACAAGACCCATTGATATGCTTCTGCAAGAGACTTATTTTAGACCCAAAGACACCCCCAGATTGAAAGTGAGAGGGTGGAAAACAATTTACCATGCTAATGGACACCTAAAGAAAGCTGGGGTGGCAATCCTTATATCAAAAAAATTAGACTTTAAACCAAGGACTGTAATAAGAGATGAGGAAGGACACTATATCCTACTTAAAGGGTCTATGCAACAAGAAGATCTAACAATTGTAATATCTATGCCCCTAACATGGGAGCAGCTGATTATATAAGCCAATTAATAACAGAAGCAAAGAAACACATTGACAACAATACAATAATAGTGGGGCACTTTAACACCCCCCTCACTGAAATGGACAGATCATCTAAGCAAAAGATCAGCAAGGAAATAGACTTTAAATGACACACTGGACCAAATGTACTTCACAGATATATTCAGAACATTCCATCCCAAAGCAACAGAATACACATTCTTCTCTAGTGCCCATGGAACATTCTCCAGAACAGATCACATCCTAGGTCACAAATCAAGTCTCAACTGGTACCAAAAGATTGGGATCATTCCCTGCATATTTTCAGACCATAATGCTTTGAAGCTAGAACTCAATCACAAGAGGAAAGTTGGAATGAATTATTCACTTTGAGACAGATTGAAATTGCAACAGTCCATTATGAAGGACAAGTCGGACTTGATGTTTGCTTTATGGAGCACATCTGTCTAGGTAAAAATCTTCAATGTTTATAATGAAGAGACAAAGGATGTGACCAGTTACATTATTTAACTTCTTAGGCTCTAGTGGATACATTTCAGTAACACTTCCTTAAGGACTTTTTTAAATAACAAACCTACTTCTAAAATACAGATTCTTGGACAAAATTATCCATGACCAGTATCGTTCTGGAAGATCCTATTGTTCTAATTCTTTCTATCACTCTCAATTATAGCATCAACCATGAGTTGTCCATTATCCTCTCCTATTCCCTTTTTTACCTTTTATCCAGTGTGTGATCATTCACCATTTATTTTATAAATATCAGCTACACAGAAGTAGAGGGCTAAACTTCCTTTCTAAATGTGTAGGCTACAACCTGTTTGAAGCACTCTATCCACCAAGATACAGAGTGCATTTTATAAATTTTAGTTTAGGATTTCTAACATTTTCGAGATAAACAAAAAAAGAAACAAGGAGTCGGGTTGTACATTGAGAAATTTCCTCTATTGGTGTGACTTTTTTCCTCTTGGAAAATAGAAGAGCAGATTTGCCTTCAAGGTTCTACTCTGTACATGTTTTTGTTAGAAATAATGCAATAAATCAGAGACAACTTTCTGTTGGCTAGCATGAACTGGCCTATAAAATATTTTTATTCTTACTTTAACATATCTTGTCTCCCCAATTAAGGTAAAATAGTTAACACAATTGGAATTAATTCCTCCAAATTATTCTTACAGGTAAAAAATCAGTGAAGGAAAATCTCCCCACTTGTAACATAAGGGTCAGAAAATCTCAAACTTATCAGCATCTCAAACCAGTGGAGCTAGGTAGAGTGGAGGTGGGGCCAGAGCGGAGACTCAGCCAGGAGTGAGGCCTCTGAATATTTATTTTTTCAAGTGACTTTGGACTTCAACCCAAGCCTTTTCATCTCCCCTCATGTGAATAAGTTAAACAACCAAAAACTGAAGTTAAATGGAAGCCAACTCAATCTAAGGGGCAAGGAGGGAGGGAGGGAAGCAGTTATTTACATTATATCTCTAATCCCTTGTGAGTTAAGATACACAGATTGTGAAAATCCTCTCTTTTCGGAATAGGAATAACAGGAGAACATTGACAAGTTTAATTATTTTCTTATTCAACTAAAATAAACTTATAAACTATTTCTATTACCTAATGTTAGAGAAAGCTTTAATATTATCATTTTTTAATGATATAAGTGGCCTGCAAGAACTGAAAAATATTCTCTGTAATTTCAGTTGTTTAGAACACAATGATTCTGGTTCATGCAGACAGTTTTGCTGAAGGGAAAACAAGAATATAAACAAAAAAGCAAACAAATTGCTTTTTTTGTTTATATAGACACATCCCCTCAAAAAATTTTAAGAAACCATTTTCGAGCATTTTGCTTGACAGGCTGGTAGTATGAATTTACACCAACAATAATGGAACTTGCCAACCTCTACTTATATTTTGGTAGAGTACAACATGCCAATATGAAAAAGAGTTTATAGATTAAGGTGAATTGCATATAAATAAGGGAAATAAATGTCCCTTGAAATATTTTAAATATTTAGATTTCATTAATGTTCAGTAATCTCAATACACAGGCTGTGTTTGACAACTAGTGATTATCTTTTACTACTTGATGGAATGTCTTAAAAAGGAATAGTTCAGTGCCAGATATTAATGATAAAGAGAAAGAATGAATGAGTTTGAGTCCTCAGGGAGTATACAGTCAATGTCTGAAATAAAGAAGAGAAGCATCAAATTATAATGCAATTAATGTTACCATAATGATAATCATAGTAGGAAATATACGCACTCTTGAAAAGAGGAAAAATGCAAAAAATCCCCAAAAAGATAGTAACTAAGGCATACCATTTTACATCCAGCAGATTGGCAACAATTCAGAAGTTTGACCCTACCAATCACCAAGTGTCATGGGAATACAGGGAAGAAGTCCCAAAGCAGGATACTTAATCAGTGCTATAAAGTGGGGACTTTTAGGACCTGCTGACAAGATGAGGTAGGCTTTTAACTAAATTGTGCTTGATAAGCAGGTGTTCTTGACATGAGTAATACAGTAATTCTAGGGTGAAAATATTATTAGCGTAGTTACAAGGACAGAAGGGATAGATATGGAAGGAGTGCTCCGTTAGGACTGCAAGTGAAAGAGACTGGAGATAGAAAACTAGAAAGAGCTGAGGGGATGATTATAAGTCAGTCTTCCCAAGAAGTCAGAGAGGAATTATTTAACATGACTTCCCCATTATGTTATGTATATACTCAGTTGGAAAAATAACGTGAATATATTCAACTTCATCCCACCACACTTCAAACTCAGTTCATGCCTTTTGCTTTCTCCTTTTTATCAGATATGCAACAAATCTAGAGTTCCAGGCTGTTTATTTTATTAATAAAGGACTCTCTCCTCCATATTTTTACAAATTCAGATATGGAAACCATCAATAAAAATTGACCAAATTGGTCTAAAAAGAGTAAAGCTTTGAAGAGTCTATTTAATTCACATTTTAGGATTTTCTCACTACTTGCTACTTAACATAAACTCTTTTTCTCCCTCCATTTTATCCTTAAGTATTTGAAGGCAGGAAATGAGAAGAGTAAGAACTACAGAGTTCAAGGAATTGAGTCTTTTATTATAATTCAGCTCCATTAATATTCTGGCAAGTGAAAGGTACAAAATTTTAAGACTAATTTCCTCAGGGAAACATGACAAATCTGTTCTTTGATTCGAGCGAAAAGAGAACGACTTATTCATGTAGCACATTATAATTTCTTATTCCCCACATACTCTCTACTTCTTTTCTTTTAATTTTTTTTTTTCTTGGAAGAAAGCTATCTCACAGTGAGTTTTGAGCTATAGGTAAAGTTTAGAGTTAAGTAAGCTATATCAAGAGCTGTCGCCATGCTGCATGAAGATTTGTGCTTGGAAGTACAGAGCATGCTGAAATCAGCAGTATTTTTAGATGATCCAATTTGCAAGGAATCATCAGTGGACATCTTAATTCAGTAATATTACTGAAGTTTAATTTCCAAGAAAAACAAAGTAGTGTGTCTTCACAAGTGAGAAAAAAATCATGGCAACACTTGTGTCAGTGAAAAGGATATGGGCATAACCACCTAGGGACTATAATTCCTGAGCTTCAGTGATTTCTAAGGTTTTTGTGAAGAGGTAGGTTATTAGAAGAGGAGTATATACACATTTGTCATGTGAGATATACCAATTACTTAATGTCTTTATGCTTTGATTTCCTCCTGTACAATTTGGGGACTATTGGTGAGGATTAAGTGAGTTAATTGCTCAATTTTATCAATGATAATCATGAACATAATGATGTTGTATTATCATAATTTGTCTATGTATAGCATTTTGAAGTACTGAAAAATAGTTTTTTTTTTCCATTTTAGAATTGCAACAAACTGGCAAGATAACAAATTCATAGGATGAAAGGAAATGGGTAAGAAGAGACAGAAGAGCTTTTCTTTAATTCCAAACCTCTCAGTTGCATTCTGTCTTTGTATCTTTCAGACATCCATTCATCCACCCATCTAAACAGCCAACCATCCATTCATCCATCCATCCATCCATCCATCCATCCATCCATCCATCCATCTTACGTAACTATTTAGGGACCAACTTGAATGCCATATTTATGAGGCTAAGGATACAAAGAATCCTGTGTATCTCATAAAATATTTTGGTAAATATTTTATTTATTTATTTGACAGAGACACAGCAAGAGAGGGAACACAAGCAGCGGGGGAGTGGGAGAGGGAGAAGCGGGTTTCCCGTGGAGCAGGGAGCCCGATGCAGGGCTCGATTCCAGGACCCTGGGATCATGACCTGAACCGAAGGCAGATGGTTAAGAACTGCCACCCAGGTGCCCCTTCATAAAATATTTTAATGATAAATGTAAAGTTGTATAATAGAGTAAAAACTCAGGCTTGACTGATGGTATAGAAATATGGATAGATGGATATGTAATAATATATGATATATGACATGATATAGTAAAAAAGTTAATTGTGAAATTAGTTGATAGTTACATGGCTGTATATTGTACAGTTTTTCAACTTTAGGTTTACACAGTTTTATTATATAATGTTGAAAATATTTAAAATATAATATTAAAATATGTTAAAAACAAACCAGAAATGCTTAATTGTATTAATTCATGTTGAAACAGAAATAATAAAACTAATTTGTCTTTATTGGAAGAGACTTGGGAACCAACTTCTTATTTGAAAACTAAAGAAAAAAATCAAACATTTATCCTATCTTTTCTACACAAATTGAATCCCTGAATAGCCAAATAGTAGATGAAGGGAAGTCTATCATTAAAGAATTATTTCAAGAAAAAGTGAAGAAGAAATAATATAATGGATATATTACCTTTTCACACTCTTTTTGAATAATCTAGACACTATCATAAATAACATATAGATATGAGAGAGAGAGAGAGATTCAGACATTACAACTTCCTGATGGAAGAAAAGTCTTTTAAAAATCGACTACCCAAGAAGTTCTGAAAAAAATAAAACAAAATACTAATTTGGATCTAATTATCAGTTTTTAGGAAATCAGAGGAGAGAGTAACATATTCACCTACCCTGTACCAAAATCCAGTCTATGGGAAACTATACGATGGAGGAAAAAGAGAGGGTGTAGGAAACTGTAACTTAAAAAAGATTTTAAAAGTCTTATCAGTAGTTTCAAATAGAGAAAATTAAAATCTGTCATTATGACATTTATAAGACACTTGGGAATTTAAACACAAACTGGATAATGGATTTTATTAATAAATTCTTGTTACTTATATAGTTGTTTTAAGTATATGTTTTTTTAATCCTCACATCAGTGGATAAAATAAAATGTAGGAATTTGCATGAAAATATTCTAAGACAAGGGGAAGTAGATGAGGATGAAAATGAAACAAAGTTGGATATGAACTGACAGCTTTTGAGACTGAATGATAGACACATGGGAGTTCAGTGCATTATAATGTCTTTTATTACATATGTTTGAAGTTCATAATCCATAATAAATTGTTAAAAAGGCTAGACAGACATGACTCAGGCTGTAGAGTCAGAATGCTATTATTGAATCTCAGCTTTTCACCCCAGCTCTTTCAAAGTGTGGCTCTTACTTTTGGGCTTTCCACATCTCTAATGTGTACCAGTGACTGAAGTTTCAATTCCAGAAGGCAAGTCAGGTATCACCATAACGGCTTAGTTAGCTCTATACCACGTATGTTCCTATGTTGGCATTCGTTATTTTGGAGAATGTATCACAGTCCTAAGTGTGGTCTTGGACTTGAAGCCTCAGAAATCTAGTCTTGTTTTCCTTATGAAAGTGGTCTCTCAGGGAAAGTTCTAAATCAGAACTTCTAAATTGCAAGCCAAATTATTATTACATAATAATAATTTTATTATAATAATTATTATATAATAATGACATAAATAATATATTATACATTTATACTATATTATTTAAATTATATTAATTATATTATGTAATATTATATAATATTGTCTGACCAATATTATATAATTATAAATATAATTTATAAATAAATTTATAATTTATATAAATTATCAGATTATATAATTATATATTTACATAGTATATAATATAGATATAATGTGATTATTATTTTATTTTTTTTTAAGATTTTATTTATTCATTTACGAGAGACAGAGGGATAGAGAGAGAGAGAAGCAGAGGGAGAAGCAGGCTCCCAAGGAGCAGGGAGCCCGATGCGGGACTCAATCCCAGGACCCTGGGATCATGACCTGAGCCGAAGGCAGACGCTTAACCATCTGAGCCACCCAGGCGCCCTGATTATTATTTTATGCCAACATTTATAGCATGCTTATTATGTGTCACACATTTTACTAAGCACTCTGCAAATATTAGACCATTTTGTTCTTACAACAATTCATTTACAGATGAGGAATAGCACACAGAGATGTTAGATTACTCTTCCATGTCATATAGCTCGTAAGGAACAGAGTTTAGATTTGAATCCAGGCAATCTGGTCTTAAATCTCTGCTCTTAACTACATTACATTTGATAATCGCTGAGAAAAATGACTCAAGTTCTATAATTCCAACTTTTGACTAAAAATACTCAAGCTGAAAAAGTTAAATAATTAACTTTAGTGGAAAAGCTGGGTTTCATGGTTCCCAGCACAGAGCTGCATACATTTTATTGTATAGCATTGTATATGTCTATATAATAACATTCCCAAATTAAACAGTGAAGGTCAAACAAGGCAATGTAAGAGAAAGTTTTACAGACACTGGCACTTCACCAAGTTTTAAACTGTGGTTGACAAATATAGTGTTCTTTCCTGTCATCAGTATTAAACGAAGATTCATTTCAGGTTCTATTTTGTTGATACAAGCTAAGGGCTCTGCTTTGAATTTCACTTAAAACAATGGAAATTTATCAAAATTCCAAGGTTTGCCATTTTTTTCCCTGGAATACAAGGTACTTACCTTTAATCATTTCAACCAATGTCTAGGCATCTCTTTTTCTATCCATGTGGGGTGTCCTTGTGTTGTATTTCAATTTTTCTCAAGTCTATACATTTATTCAACATTCAGAAGACTTTGAAACCAATCTGAATTATCTACAGGAACAAGATAAAATAATTATTCTGAAGGATATAAATCTAGTTTCTCTATATTATATAGAAATATTTTGCAACCAAATTTCACTAGAGTTTTTTTGGTAGTATTTTATTTTGAATTTGCAACTTTTGCTGCTGATAAAATTCATAGTCAGGTGAAATGTTAAGAAAATTATTATAAAATTCCTCACTAACAAAGTCATCAATATAATCAAATATAAGTTATTCAGGTACTCAATATTTTCTTATGTTAAATTTTAACTTAAGTCATAGAGTCCACAGAAATTATAGTCACTTCAGGGGTCATATTTGGAGTTGCAAGTTTTAAGGAACAGTATATATTTCACACAAAAAGAAAGGAAGGAAGGAAGAAAAGAGAGAGAAAGAGAGAACCAACTGCCACTATATCATAAAAAGACTTTTGTCACCATTGTGAAAAAAGATTTAGCTATGCTGGTAATTAAATTCTGAGGAAAGACATTCTCTCTTTTTTAATGCTATACTGAGGTTCAAATTGATTTTTTTTTTGCTCTAAATAATTATCCATTGCTGTTGATATAAATATACTAAAAACTGAGAAGGCAAGATATTGGTATTCTTAAATTATTTTGAAGTCAAGTGAATGCTGTAATCAGAAAACATACTTTAGTTTCATTTCTCTTGGTAAAATCAATATAAAAACTGTTTGATGAATCACTTTCAGCAGATGCTAGGAAAAAATTTCTTCTCTTTTTGTTTATATGATAAAGCTTTTGTATTAAGATACTTATATTTTAATATTAATTTTAAAATTAATATTAATACTAATAGTTTTTTAAGTATGATTAATGTAAACGTAGAAAAATAGATATATATATAATATAAATTCATAACAGTAAAAATTTTAATTGTCAGAATATTAATTACTAATAAAAATGACATCCTAAATAATATTCTTACAAAAGATAGAAAACAGAGGTAATTCAGATTTGACACAAATAACGTGAAATATTTTTGAAACGTGTTTAATTGCTTTACATATTTTATTCTGGAGAGCATCTTGTGAAATAATGCAGGAATGCATATTTTTACTGGAATTTTGAAATAAGGATACTCAGTCATTTGAGTGACCTATTCCTTTTATCTTTGCCTTCACCATCTGCTGTCTTTTAATTATACTCTTTAAAATGAGCATATTTCACAGTAACAAGAGAGAATGGAAAGATGCGAATCCTCATTATGCACAAGAACTTATAAGCTTGCATTCATGGTGCTTCATCCATAGACACCCTTCTCATCCTCACTGTTGTTTTATTCAACACATTTTCTGACTCTGATTTATCACATTCCTACCCAGTTGAGTGTGCACACTAAAATATGTACTTTAGACCATACCAACAAAAAGATTATTTAAAATATCTTAGTCATGCTCACTGTCAGAAATATAGAGAAGCAAAAACGGACAGCTCATAAAAATTACTCTTGCAAGTGTGCACGTGTGTCTGGGTGAGGGTCTGTGTGTCAGTGTGTGTGAAGAGAAAACGGATCCTACTTGCAAACAGTTCCTACCTGTCCTCACCTCTAAGTTGTACCGGTGGACATAGATCGACAGATGCTTCAGACAGTTATTGAGGAACATAAAGGTAGGTTTCTATACTGAGGTTAGCTCATTTGAGTGGGCCAAAAAGATGTTCCGTCAGTCATCCAATAGACAAAGAAAATAATTTTAACCATAGTAAAGGATTCAAATGAAACCAGATGACTGAGAGAATCTGAATGAATAGAAAGAAGGAACATGAAGGAATGAAAGGAAATACACAGTGAGAAGAGTCATACATTTTCTAAACTTAAAAATTGAAAGACAAACATCTTGCATTTCATCTATACTTTCTTGTCAGACCATCAGGATTTATTTCTCTACACCATTTCACAATTTTGTATGATACATGCTCTTCAGATACTATTGTCCATCTGTTGAAGCATCTGTGACACTAATGCCTGAATACCTTTTACACAACAGTTCTTCAAAGTAAATCTGTGATTTCAGAGTGCCATTACTATGGCAATCTATCATTGTATATGTATATATTATATATGTATATTTGTAATCTATATTGAATACATATGTATGTATGTAGATGTTTAACACATATGTACATATTAGCTATGCAAATCTATGCATCTCATGTAAGTTTAGCTAAACCTCGTTGTATCCTTTGATTTATAATCTGTCTCCCTGCTAAGACACAGTCCTTCTAAGCCTTGTTATGCCAAGTGTTTTATCTGCAACACGTTATCTTCTCCCAACCACGGTCCTGTCAGGTATGTGTTACTATTCTCATTTTGCAGATCAGAGAGGTTAAGTAAGTGTTTGAATTCACATAGTAAATAGGTAGCAAGAACAAGATGCAAAACTATGCCTGTCTCCTGTTAAAATGGTGGCCTTAACATGCAGAAATGTATCTAATGAGAATTTCAGACTTCATAGCATTCCTTAGGATTTACGGTTTGAAGTCCACTAGTCCTACACTCGGAAGTGTCCTCATATAAGAAAGACAGGAACTACCAAGTGACCTCTCTTTGTAATGGGTTAGAGACATATGATGATCACTGCAGAAATGTACTTGAGACAAGGATAAAAATATTATTTTTATACTTTACAAAATCACTCCCTGTTTTCATAAATCACCTTTTTGTTTTGTTTTGTTTTCATACCCAAACAGGACACTATAATACATTACTATACTATTGGGATACAGAATAAAAATGACAGAGATTTTTACGTTTTCTTTTCCTTTCTAGTTATTTGATCAGAATCAGAGAAGGCTAAGTTGAATTTCAGACTTGCTAGATTCACGGTAAAAAGAATATGCTTTTTCCAGAAAATGTATTCCTGAAAAAGAAATTGAATATAAACACACATCTATAAACCACACGTAGAATGCATGACAGGAACTCTTCAAACAAGGAAAGTCTGTGGTAAATTCTTCCATAAACAGAAAATTTACCATTATTTTTATGTTTGGGGTTATGTTTGAAGGGACTCTAATAAAAAATACTGCATATCTGTGTTTGGCTGCCTGTAAAATAAACATTCTTTGGAAGGAGGGACAATTATTTGGGGGCCACAAAACTAAGTGAGAATGTGAACCTTTCTGCCACTTCCCCATATTATCCATTTGGCCTCTGAGGCATGTTTCTCCCCCCACCCATTCATATGACTGAAGTGTAAGTTGCTTTGCAAATAAGGTTTTGTGGCTAATTTTTAACAAAAATTAACCTAGACCGTATCTGTTGAATTCTATGTACAAAACCCTCCAATGGTTTCCTATTTCTGTTGTGATAAAATCAAAATCCATTGGGGGATTTTGTTTATCCAGGGAAAGTGATATAATCAGATATTTATTTTATTTGACATTACAGTTTCAGTATTTTTACAAGTCATTAAAATCATTAAATTTCAATATTCAGATCTGAAGTCATGTGCTGTTGCCTCAGCAAAAATTTCCCTTAACCTCCTCTGGGTCATGAGCCCAGTTTTCAGTATTTATTATTAGAGAGACTTTGGAATCAGATAAACCATGTTTTTCATTCCCCAACTGCATATTGTCTATGTAATGCCCATCGTAAATGAATATCAGCCTCTATTTCTACATGAGTAAAGTGATAATATCTGCCTTCCTATAGTGCTTATCCCTTCAAGACATATATATCATGAGTCCACAACATCCTCCTCTCAATAGCTTCTTTCTCATGTTATACCCCTAGAAAGATTTGTGGTATAGTTTGTGTCTTTGGAAGTGAAAAGCCTGTGAGCTCATCAGAAACTGAATCAAAACCTTGGTAGCATCATGTACGCCATCAGTGTTTCTCAGATTTGCGTATGTTCAGTACATTTTTAAGGAGGAGTAAGAAAATTATTGCCCTGAGTCATTTTTATTTTAATGTTGCTTGAATATATAAATGTAAACTCCTTCTCTTTATTATCTGTAAAACTCTAATACAACTAAAACAACCTGCAAATAAACTATCAACCCTTAAATTCAAGTTACTAAGAATAATTCAATAAAACCCACATTATTATTTTGCTGAAATGCAACTGCTCCCTAAGGGGAGCTCAGTAATATTTTATGAATAAATACAGGAACACACACAGAGTTTTGACAGCTGACATTCATGTTCTATTGCATTTGGAATTCCAGTACACTTACTGGCCACCAGGTTATGGTTCAATTCTCCCACCATTTTCTTCTGTTTGATCTGTACTTAAATCTTTATAGTGTTTAGAGTCTTTATAGTGTTCCAGGATATTATTTATCCTCAATTAGCTTGAGTGGATTGTTCTACAAAAGGCAGCTTCTGTGTGTTTTTATTAGTCTGTCGTGAAGTAATACTTCTCTGTACCAACAAAATTTAAAATATAAGTACAAACACTGATATTAAAGTTCCTCATGGTAATTATTAATATAGATGATAGACTTATAAATTAAACTGTTTTTATTAATATCCATTTTAGTATAACAGTATACAATTAAAAATAAGGAGAATTCATGGATACCAAAAAATATTTCTACTAGCCATGAAGGTTCTGGGGAAATCCAATATAAAAAAGAATTCTCTAAATAACTAAGATAATATGATGCTTGGAAATGAAAGGATTTGTTTATAATTTTTTGCTAATTTCAAATAGCAGTATGCTCTTTTTTTTATTATTATGTTAGTCACCATATAGTACATCATTAGTTTTTTTTTTTAAGATTTTATTTATTTATTTGAGAGACAGAGTGAGAGAGAGAGAGAGCACATGAGAGGGGGAAAGTCAGAGGGAGAAGCAGACTCCCTGCTGAGCAGGGAGCCCAATGTGGGACTCAATCCAGGGACTCCAGGATCATGACCTGAGCCGAAGGCAGTCGCTTAACCGAGTTTTTGATGTAGTGTTCCATGATTCATTGTTTGCGCTTAACACCCAGTGCTCATTACAACATGTGCCCTCCTTAATACCCATCACTGGGCAACCCCATCACCCCACCCCTCTCCCCTCTGAAACTCTCAGATTGTTTCCCGGAGTCCATAGTCTCTCATGGTTCATCTCTCCCTCTGATTCCACCCCCTTCATTTTTCCCTTCCTTCTCCTAATGTCCTCCGTGCTATTCCTGATGTTCCACAAAGAAGTGAAACCATATGATAATTGTCTTTCTCTGCTTGACTTATTTCACTTAGCATAATCCCCTCCAGTTCCATCCATGTTGATGCAAATGGTGGGTATTCATCCTTTCTGATGGCTGAGTAATATTCCATTGTATATATGGACCACATCTTCTTTATCTATTCATCTGTTGAATTCAAGGCATCTTGGCACCTTCCACAATTTAGCTATTGCGGACATTGCTGCTATGAACATTGGGGTGCATGTGTCCCTTCTTTTCACTACATCTGTATCTTTGGGGGAAATACCCAGTAGTGCAATTGCTGGGTCATAGAGTAGCTCTATTTTTAACTTTTTGAGAAACCTCTGCACTGATTTCCAGAGTGGCTGTACCAGCTTGCATTCCTACCAACAGTATAAGAGGGCTCCCCTTTCTCCACAACATCTCCAACATTTGTTTCCTGCCTTGTTAATTTTTGCCATTCTAACCAGTGTAAGCTGGTATCTTATTGTGGTTTTGATTTGAATTTCCCTGATGGCCAATGACCCCAAGGGTAATATAGAGCAGTATGCTCTTAATAGCATATTCATAAATTCAAAAAAAAGTGAAAAAACTGTTTTAAAGAATATTAAGAAAATGTTTGCATTTCTTTTTTTTAAGAAGTCTCCATTCTAATTTGTGTGCCTTAGTGAATCTTTATCATTATTCTATGCCACATTCCATAGGCCCTGAAGAACATTCCATGGAAGAAATTACTTTTGAATGATGAGTTCAAGGAAATATTTTTGTCATTATAATAGCTAAAATTTATTAAATGTAGAGCATTCTACTACCAATTTTACAAAGGCCATTTTATCTGATTTTACTTTTCATAATAATGTGATGTAAACATTGTTTCTTTTGGCATATGTATAAACTGAGACTAAAAAGAATTACATTGGCTCACTAAAGTTCCACAGTGAGAAAAGGACATATCCAGGATCTAAACTAGGCCAACGTGACTCTCAAACTCCAGCTCCTCCCACTGTAGCAATAGGTGTCCAGGTTTTTTATGACTATTTTTTAATAGACTCTGATATATGAGCCCTGATATATTAATTATAAAAAAGAATCAGCTTTATAGTGAGCTCTACTCATGTTACTAAAAAGAATCTTTTGTGTGTGAGAGAATATCATACCTTGTAGATCTGATTGAAGAATTATCATCTAAAAGTATCTTTGCATCCAGGTGTATGATTAGTATGTATTTTAATCAAAATAATAAATATGAAACTCTAAAAATTCAGCTGAATGGTCATACTCACAAACCTGAGAAGGCAATTTTAGTGCTAAACAGGGATTCCCAAATTTCTTGGAGTTCTAAAACTATGTCCAGTTAATCTCACAAGTCTTTATCATCATTTTCTAGGGACAAAACCAAAATTTTTATCTTTTGGTTATTCTATCATTAACATTTTCTAAACTAAAAAAGAGATGTGTAGCAACTTTGGGAGGAATAAACTCCACTGATAATTATCTCTGCTTGGCTAAGCCGAAGCACACCTGTGGTATCTTGGCAGAACCACGTTTACAGAGTGAAAATGTTCAAATTTAGGATTAACTCATTTCTGGTTTTTTTCCCCATATGTATAGATATTTATTTTTCCTAAATTAAACACTAAAACATTAACTAACTTTTCTGTATCAGTACAAATGTTGCTAAAGAAGTATGTGTGAATCAGAAATGTGTAGAATAGGAAGTCTCAGGTCTCATGACCCCACAGAGACACCAACTTAACAATATACAGGCATACCTCAGAGAAACTGTGGGTTTAGTTCCAGACCACCACATAAAGCAAATACTGTAATAAAGCAAGTCAAATAAATTTCTTGTGTTTCCCAGTGCATATAAAAGTCATGTTTACATATACTATAGTCTATTAGGTGTGCAATAGTGTTATGTCTAAAAAACTATGTACATACCTTCATTAAAAAATAATTTCTTGCTAAAAAATGTTAACCATCACTGAGCTTTCAACAAATCAATTTCTTTTTGCTGGTGGAGGGTTTTGCCTTGATGTTGATGGATGCTGACTAATCAGAGGGATGGTTGCTGAAGGTTGGGCTGACTGTGGCCATTTCTTAAAATAAGACAACAGTGAAGCTTACCGCATTGGTTGAGTATTCCTTTCATGAATGACTTCTCTGTAGCGTGTGATGCTGTTTGATAGCATTTTATCCACAGTTGAACTTCTTTCAAAATTGGAGTCAGTCCTCTCAAAAACCTGCCATTGCTTTATCAACTAAGTTTATGTACTATCCTAAATCCTTTGTTGTCATTTCAACAATCTTCACAGCAACTTCACCAGGGGTAGATTCCATCTCAAGAAACCACTTTCTTTGCTCATCCAGAAGAAGCATCACCTCATCCGTTAAAGCTTTATCATGAGATTGCAACAATTCAGTCACATCTTGAGGCTCCACTTATAATTCTAGTTCTGTTACTATTTCCACCATATTTGCAGTCAGAACACATGCATTTATCTGTGAAGTTGGCTGTCTTATATGGGCATGGTTCATGGCACCCCAAAACAATTACAATAGTCACATCAAAGATCGCTGATCACACAGACCACCTTAACAAATATAACAATGATGAAAAAGTTTGCAATATTAAAAGAATTACCACAATGTGACAGAGCCATGAAATGAGCAAATGCTATTGGAAAAATGGCACCAAAATACTTGCTCAATGCAGGGTTGCCACAAACCTTCAATATGGAAAAATCACAACATTGGCAAAGTACAATAAAGCAAAAGACATAATGAGGTATGCCTATATGGATCAAAAAATCTTGATGAGAACTGCAGAAGCCATGTAAGAAGTCACAGTATGACAGTTGTGTGCAAAGCCAAGAACAGGCACATTGAAACAAGTAGGAAGAGCCATTTCACTTTACCCTTCATCACTCCATCCCCAGGCTGACACAGCTCAGTGCCATTGGAGAAAAGCCAATGCTCACGGCTTCTCCCTTGAGAGGGAGTGAGAAGAGTAGAGTGTGCATTTGAGATTCTGGTTTTTCACAGGGCTGCCCAAGGAACTGATTTTTGTCTCACCTGACTTAGGGTGCCAACAGAATGCCTAGGCCACCCAGGGAAAAAAAAAAGGGGCAAAAAAGCTTGGCGGCAGCACTACAAAACCTGCTGTACTAAAGACAGACACCAGAGAGAGCAAGAGATTATGAACTCCTGAAAAAGAAATCAGCAAACCTTTTTATTTGGGAAATTAAACAGACAAAGCCAGAAAATTTTTATGCCCCAAAAGATGTTTCAGAAGCCCCAGAATCAGTAGGTAGGCTGACCGGTGAAATTATTGCCATATACAAAGTCAGCCTATAAGGACTGGAATGGTGGCTACTTTTTCAAATACATAAAACTTAGCAAAAATTTGAAAGGCATATAAAGAAACAGGGACACCGGGATAGTCAATCAAAAGAATAAAATAAATCCTCAAAAATCAACTCTCCAAAACAGAGATCTGCGAATTACCTAACAAAAAATTCAAAATAATTGTCTTAAAGAAGCTCAATAATCTACAAGAGAACATAGACAAGTAAACAAAATCAAGAAAACAATGGACAAACAAAATGAGAATATCAACAGAGATATAAACCATAAAAAAAGAGAAATCCAGAAATTTTGGAGCTAAAGAATGCAACAACTGAATCAAAAACCTCACTAGAGAAGTTCAATAGCAGACATAATCAAGTAGAAGAAAGAATCAGAACTCAAAGATAGGGCATCTAAAATTACTGAACCAGAAGAGTAAAAATAAAATAATAAAGAAAAGCAAAGAAAGCCTATGGGACTAAGGTGGTACCATAAAATGGACCAATATATGCATTATGAGAGTCCCAAGAGAGAAGAGAAAAGGACAGATAGCTTGTTTGAAGTAATAATGGCCCCAAACATCCCAAATCTGAGGAAGAAAATGAATATCTGAATTCAAGAACAAAAGACAACTAGAGTGAACTCAAAATGGACCTCAAATAGCCAAAACAATCCTATGAAAGAACAAAGCTGTAGGTCTCACACTTCTTGAGTTTGAAACACATTATAAAACTATAGTAAGTAAACAGTATGGTAGTGGCATAAAGACAGATACCATCAGCTAATGAAACAGAATAAAAAGCACAAAATAAACCCTCATGTATATCGTCAAATGGTCTACAAGGGTGTCAAGACCATGAAATGGGGAATGGATATATTTTCAATAAATAGTGTTTGGAAAACTTGATATCCACATGGAAAAGAATGAAGATGGATCCTTATCTTTATAAAAATTAAATCAAAATTGATTAAAGACCTAATTATAAGTCCTGAAACTATAAAAGTCCCAGAAGAATACTTGGGGGATACCTTCATAATATCAGAATGGGCAATAATTTCTTGGATATGACACCAAAAGCACAGGCAACAAGAGCAAAAATAGACAAATGGATCTATATCCATCTTAAACACTTCTGTGCAGCAAAGAAAACAAATTAACAGAGTAAAAGGCAATCTGTGTGGAATGAGAGAAAATATTTGCAAACCATATATTGAATAAGGGGTTAATATCCAGAGTATATAAGGAACTCTTGCAGCTCAATATAAAACAAAATAAATAATGCAATTAAGAATGAAGAGGTATTTCTGGGGGTGCCTGAGGGACCCAGTTGATTAAGCATCTGACTCTTGATCTCAGCTCAGGTGTTGATCTCAGGGTTGTGAGTTCAAGTCCCACATTGGGCTGCATGCTGGGCATGGAAAGAGAATAGGTATTTAAAAAAATAAAGACATACAAATTGTCCAACAAAGATGTTGAGCATCTTTTCATATCATCACAGACATGTAAATCGAAACCACTAGGAGATACCACCTCACATCCATTTTAAAATAGCTACTATATAAATCTTTTTTAATTAAAAAAAATAAATGTGGCAAGGATGAAGACAAATTGGAACTCTTGTGCACTTTTGGTGAGATTTAAAATGGTGTAGCCATCATGGAGAACAGTATGGAAACTGCACTAGAAAGTAAAGAAATAGTGTTTTTCTTCAAAAAATGAAAAAAAATAGGACTAATGTATGATCCAGTAATTCCACTTCTGGGTATACAGCCAAAAGAATAGAAAACAGGATCCTTTTCAAAGAGCTATATGCACACCTATGTTCATCACAGAATTATCCACAAAACCCAAGAAATGGAAGCAAGCTAAATGTCAGATGAAGGGCTAAAGAAATTGTAGAGAAAATTACAGCATAGGGAATATAATCGATAAAATGGTAATAACATTATTTGGTGACAGACGGTGATTTTATAGATAATAGTGAGCATTGAGTAATGTATTGAATTGCTGAATCATTATATTGCACACCTGAAACTAATATAATACTGTGTACTACTTATCCTTTAGTTAGAAAAAAGAAAATGTGGTACATACATATATGCATACAATGGAATATTAGTCAGCTTTTAAAAAGAAGGAAGTCCTGGCAAACACTACAACATGGATAAAACTTGAAGACATAACGCTAAGAGAAATAAGCAAATCACAAAAACACCAACATTTCATGATTCCACTTACATGAGGTGAATAAAGTAATCAAGCTCATAGAAATAGAAAATAGAATGGTAGTTGCCAGGGATTGGGTGGAGGGAGAAAGAGGCATCGTTCACAGAATATATATAGTTTTGCTCATCTAAGATAGAAGAGTTTTAGAGATCTGTTATACAACAATGAGCATATAGTTAATACTGTACAGTACACTTAAAAAATTGCTAAAAGGGTAAAGTTATGTTTTTTAAACATAGTACTGTATATATGCAAATATATTAATAATTACCATCATAAATTTCATTATAAGAAAATCATTATAAGGCTTACTCTTTTTACATATTTTTTTAATTGGGCAAATTATGTTTCTCTTTGTTGCTTCTATTTTGATTGAATTTTTCTCTCAGTCAAAGCTAAAAATGTTATAGAAGTATCAAGGATCTTAACTTGTTATAATTTTTAAATTTCAAAAATTTGACAATGGTATTTCCCCATTTTTACTTATTTTCTCTGAACCCATGACAGAAATGGAGGTATTTAACCACTCTTAACTCAAACTCTTAATCTTAATAAGGGAGATGAGTCTGATATTAAAATGTTCTTCTGAGCTGAGCCATTTGGCTATCATAAAGTTCTCCTAGTCTGTGGAACATATTGAATACTTACAATTCCATTCTTGGATTTTGGTTCCATTTCCAAGGGAGGAAAACCATCTGCTCTGAAACATTTCTTCACACTTGAGCTCAAACCAGCTTTGCATTTTTTTTATCACAAACTTTTTTATCACAAGTTTAGGAAAATCACAAAGAGAACGTTTAGAACTAGTCTCTTTAAAAACCATCTGAGACCACTGCTGTTTTTGGATATAGTTTTTTGAAAAATGCAGACATTTGGTGTTGGTTTATTTAAACTTAAATAAACTGCTTTATTTAAGTTTCTTGCTTAAATAACTGCTTCTTCACCAGGGTTGGTAATCTTTATCATCCCAGAAGCATAGAAGGTAATTTTATTTCATATATATTAACAGAGATTTGCACCTAACATTGTCTCCTATTATATTTTTCCTATATTTTGACTTTGTGTCCTTTCAAATTCTGAATAACATTTTGTTTGTTTTTTGTTGTCTTTGTTCTTTGTTTGTTTATTCATATAGCACAGATACAGACACTCTCCCGTATATTTTGACTAAATGTTTCTGATGGTGTTTAGGAAATGCTACCCCAAAAGATGGCACCTTAATATATTTAATATCTTAAGCTGAAGGAGTTTGAGAAAACAGCAGAAGCAGAGAGATCACTCTGACCTCACCTACCTCATAGTTCTTCCCTCAAACAGGTAATAAAACTCCCCTGGGAAAGTTGGCCTCCTTGTCCCATGAAGAAGACATTCTTATCATCAGATATGGGGAGTTTGGGGATGACAAACCTATACAAAGTTTATTAAACTAACGCTTATGTTCTCAAAGCAATTAATTCTTCACGACTTACTAACACTAGTCCCAACCCCTTTGTCTTGTCAGTTCTTCATAATATTATTTTTTCTTTGTCTAAAAGGTATAAAAGCTTCCTGTTCTACCCACTTCTTTGGGTCTTCATTCTCTTGTTGAGGTTCCCATGTACATGTAAAAATTCAATAAAACTTTTATACTTTTCTCCAGTTAACCTTTGTCAGTTTAACGTTCAGACCCAGCCAGGGACTCTAAGAGAATTGAGGCAATTTTTTTTTCACCCTTACCTTTCTTGAAAACATTTGCACTTTAAAGCAATTTTACCTTTTTTTATAGTTGTTTTTGAATTCATTAGCATACTACTTAATCTTTAG
The DNA here is from genome assembly GCF_037043125.1 of Eumetopias jubatus. NCBI lineage: Eukaryota > Metazoa > Chordata > Mammalia > Carnivora > Otariidae > Eumetopias > Eumetopias jubatus. The sequence goes on along the minus strand of NW_028274809.1, from coordinate 98,948,963 downwards.
TTAATTTACCTCTCCTGCTTTTCTTAATTTTCAAGCAGTGAGTTCCAACTGTACTTTTTCTTATTTAATAATTACACTTTGAATTTTATTCCAAGTGCAGTTTAGGCACCACGCTATGGTTTGATATGTAATGCTGAACATTTTCAAGTGTTCTGAGAAAGATCAGATTTTGGGCTCGGTTCAGCTCCGATGAGGTTTTATTAATTATCTTAAATAGATATTGATTTTTGCTATAATTTCTACAGTTTTATTATATGGTTCATACAATTTCTGCCTTTTGAGGTTTGTTAAGAAATTCCTATGTCTTTGTCATGCCATCAAGCAGAAAAAAGGGTCACATAAATATTTTCACATGCACACATTCCAGTAAGTCCGTCCACATTTCGTTCCCAGACCTCTTTGTCAAGGGTGATTGCTTTCTAACATTTATTTACTTGTTTATTTGCTTATCTTAATAAGGGAATTTGATGAGATGGGAATGACCAAGTAGTAGGAAAGGGATAGAGATATAGAAGCAAGGAAAAATTAGGGAAACAAATGGTTGAGGAATTATGAAGGAATGTAAATCAGAGTCCAATAAGAGGATTAGCTGGGGGAGGGGCTAGGGCATTTTTCATTGTGGAAAAGTGAAATAGCCCACAATGGTATGGGAAATAGTTATTTGTTGCTTTTTGGTGACAGGAAATTGTCAGTGTTCCTGAGTAATAACTCCTGATTTTACAGAGAATAGGAATTAAACCTCAGATTTAAAGTATATATCTGTGGAATTTTTTCACAATGTATTAAGTCCAAATTCCTTATTGTAGTTCAGCAAGTCCATAATTTTACCCATCCTTCCTATTAGCCCCAGAATAACTAACCAACTACACACAGCCTCTGATTCAGTTGCAATATACATTTTATGTTAAGTAGACCATGTGGGCATATCTTCTTTGATACGGCTCTCCCTTCTGCCTAAAACACTTCCTCCTGTCTTCATATGATCATCTCTTGTTCACTCTTCAAAACTCAATTGTTCCCTGTTACAGAATACCTTTCTAATACTCCTGGGCAAAGCTTTATTTTGTCATACCACCATATTTTCATAACATACTAGATTTCCATGTATTGAGGCATCTTTAGGTTTCATTTGTTTGTTTACTTCTTTGATTATTCTACTAGACACAAACTCTTTGAAGGCATTGTCTATGAATTTTGATCCCTAGGGCCAAGCACATAAAGGATATTCAATTAATATTTGTTGAATAAATGAATGGCTTAATTATAGTACACTTGGGACTGACTTAGCATGGAGGTAACACACCTGAATGAAGGTATATATGAGCAAAGTGAAGAATTTACATGCATATAGACTAAAATTGTTATCTTCTTTAGATTAATAATTATAAAAAAATTAAATAAGATCAGTGTAAAATCTGTAGTTTCATGAAATTGATAGATTGAGTGAATGTGAACCAAAATTTGTTACTCAAATGTCAGGAACACTGAATTAGCAATCTAATCTCTACTTCCACCAATCTCCATCAACACCCATATATACACACTTAAGGAGCATGAAGGAGAGACTTTATTTTTTTTTAATTTTTTTATGTTATGTTAATCACCATACATCATTAGTATTTGATGTAGTGTTCTATGATTTGTTGTTTGTGTATAACACTCAGTGCTCAATTCAATACGTGCCCTATTTAATACCCATCACCAGGCTAACCCATCCCCCCACGCCCCTCCCTTCTAGAACCCTCAGTTTGTTTCTCAGAGTCTATAGTCTCTCATGGTTCGTGTCCCCCACTGATGTCCCCCCGTTCATTTTTCCCTTCCTATTTTTTTTTAACATATAATGTATTAGTTGTTGCAGAAGTACAAGTCTGTGATTCATCAGTCTTACACAATTCACAGCGCTCACCGTAGCACATACACTCCCCAGTGTCTATCACCCAGCCATCCCATCCCTCCCACCCCCTGCCACTCCAGCAACCTTGAGTTTGTTTCCTGAGATTAAGAATTCCTAATATCAGTGAGATCATACAATACATGTCTTTCTCTGATTCACTTTTTTTGCTTAGCATAATACCCTCTAGTTCCATCCACGTTGTTGCAAATGGCAAGATTTCTTTTTTTGATGGCTGCATAATATTCCACTGTATATATATATACCACTTCTTCTTTATCTATTCATCTGTTGATGGACATCTTGGTTCTTTCCACAGTTTGGCTATTGTGGACATTGCTGCTATAAACATTGGGGTGCACGTATCCCTTCGGATCCTTAAATTTGTATCTTTGGGGAAAATACCCAGTAGTGCAATTGCTGGGTCATAGGGCAGCTCTATTTTCAACCTTTTGAGGAGGCTCCATACTGTTTTCCAGAGTGGCTGCACAAGCTTGCATACCCAACAGTGTAGGAGGGTTCCCATTTCTCCGCATCCCTGCCAACATCTGTCATTTCCGGACTTGTTAATTTTAGCCATTCTGACTGGTATGAAGTGGTATCTCACTGAGGTTTTGATTTGGATTTCCCTGATGCCTAGCTATGTTGAGCACTTTTTCATGTGTCTGTTGGCCATTTGGATGTCTTCTTTGCAGAAATGTCTGTTTATGTCTTCTGCCATTTCTTGATTGGATCATTTGTTCTTTGGGTGTTGAGTTTGATAAGTTCTTTATAGATTTTGGATACTAGCCCTTTATCTGATATGTCATTTGCAAATATCTTCTCCCATTCTGTCAGTTGTCTTTTGGTTTTGTTGACTGTTTCCTTTGCTGTGCAAAAGCGTTTTATCTTGATGAAGTCCCAAAAGTTCATTTCTGCCCTTGCTTCCCTTGCCTTTGGCAATGGTTCTAGGAAGAAGTTGCTGCAGCTGAGGAAAAAGACGTTGCTGCCTGTGTTCTCCCGAAGGATTTTGATGGACTCCTGTCTCACATTTAGGTCTTTCAACCATTTTGAGTCTATTCTTGTGCGTGGTGTAAGGAAATGGTGCAGTTTCATCTTCTGCATGTGGCTGTCCACTTTTCCAAAAAACCATTTGTTGAAGAGACTGTCTTTTTTCCATTGGACATTCTTTCCTGCTTTGTTGAAGATTAGTTGACCATAGACCTGAGGGTCAATTTCTGGGCTCTCTATTCTGTTCCATTGATCTATGTGTCTGTGTTTGTGCCAGTACCATACTGTCTTGATGATGACAGCTTTGTAATAGAGCTGGAAGTCCGGAATTGTGATGACGCCAGCTTTGCTTTTCTTTTTCAACATTCCTCTGGCTATTCGGGGTCTTTTCTGGTTCCATTAAATTTTAGGATTATTTGTTCCATTTCTTTGAAAAAAGTTGATGGTATTTTGATAGGGACTGCATTAAATGTGTAGACTGCTCTAGGTAGCATAGACATTTTCACAATATTTGTTCATCCAATCCATGAGCATGGAACATTTTTCCATTGCTTTGTGTCTCCTCAATTTCTTTTATGAGTATTCTATAGTTTTCTGAGTACAGATTCTTTGCCTGTTTGGTTAGATTTATTCCTAGGTATCTTATGGTTTGGGGTGAAATTGTAAATGGGATCAACTTCTTAATTTCTCTTTCTTCTGTCTTGTTGTTGGTGTATAGAAATGCCACTGATTTCTGTTCATTGATTTTATATCCTGCCATTTTACTGAATTCCTGTATGAGTTTTAGCAGTTTTGGGGTGGAGTCCTTGGGGTTTTCTACATAAAGTATCATATCATCTGCAAAAAGTGAGAGTTTGACTTCTTCTTTGCCGATTCGGGTGCCTTTTATTTTTTTGTTGTCTGATTGCTGTGGCTAGGACTTCTAATACTATGTTGAATAGCAGTGGTGATAGTGGACATCCCTGCTGTGTTTCTGACCTTAGGGGGAAAGTTTTCAGTTTTTCCCCATTGAGAATGATATTCGCTGTGGGTTTTTCATAGATGGCTTTTATGATATGGAGGTATGTACCCTCTATCCCTGCACTCTGAAGAGTTTTAATCAAGAAAGGATGCTGTACTTTGTCAAATGCTGTTTCTCCATCTATTGAGTGGACCATATGGTTCTTGTTCTTTCTTTTATTAAATTATTGTATCACATTGATTGATTTGCAGATGTTGAACCAAACTTGCTGCCCAGGGACAAATCCCACTTGGTCGTGGTGAATAATCTTTTTAGTGTACTGTTGAATCCTATTGGCTAGTATTTTGGTGAGAATTCTTGCATCCATGCTCATCAGAGATATTGGCCTGTAATTCTCCTTTTTGATGGGGTGTGTGTCTGATATTGGGATCAAGGTAATGCTGGCCTCATAAAATGAGTTTGGAAGCTTTACTTCCATTTCTTTTTTTGGAACAGTTTCAGAAGGATAGGTATTAATTCTTCTTGAAATGTCTGGTAGAATTCCCCTGGGAAGCCATCTGGTCCTGGGCTCTTGTTTGTTGGGCGATTTTTTATTACTGCTTCAATTTCTTTAGTGCTTATAGGTCTCTTCAGGTTTGCTATTCCTCCCTGGTTCAGTTTTGGTAGTTGATACATCTCTAGGAATGCATCCATTTCTTCCAGATTATCTCATTTGCTGGCATAGAGTTGTTCATAATATGTTCTTATAATTGTTTGTATTTCTTTGGTGTTGGTTGTGATCTCTCCTCTTTCAATCATGATTTTATTTATTTAGGTCATTTCTCTTTTCTATTTGATAAGTCTGGCCAGGGGTTTATCAATCTTATTAATTCTTTAAAGAATAAGCTCCTAGTTTCGTTGATCTGTTCTACTGTTCTTTTGGTTTCTAGTTCATTGATTTCTGCTCTGATCTTTATTATTTCTCTTCTCCTGCTGGGTTTAGGCTTTATTTGCTGTTCTTTCTCCAGCTCCTTTAGCTGTAGGGTTAGGCTGTGTATTTGAGAACTTTCTTGTTTCTTGAGAAAGGCTTGTATTGCTATATACTTTCCTCTTAGGACTGTCTTTGCTGCATACCAAAGATTTTGAACAGTTGTGTTTTCATTTTCATTTGTTTCCATGAATTTTTAAAGTTCTTCTTCAATTTTTAAAATTCTTCTTCAATTTTCTGATTGACCCATTTATTCTTTAGTACTGCTCTGTAGCCTCCATGTATTTGAGTTCTTTCCGACTTTCCTCTTGTGATTGAGTTCTAGTTTCAAAGCATTGTGCTCTGAAAATATGCAAGGAATGATCCCAATCTTTTGGTACCAGTTGAGACATGATTTGTGACCCAGGATGTGATCTATTCTGGAGAATGTTCCATGGGCACTAGAGAAGAATGTGTATTCCTTTGCTTTGGGATGGAATGTTCTGAATATATCTGTGAAGTCCATTTGGTCCAGTGTGTCATTTAAAGTCTTTATTTCCTTTTTGATTTTTGCTTAGATGATCTGTCCATTTCAGTGAGGGGGGTGTTAAAGTCCCCCACTATTATTGTATTGTTGTCAATGTGTTTCTTTGCTTTTGTTATTAATTGGCTTATATAATCGGCTGCTCCCATGTTAGGGGCATAGATATTTAAAATTGTTAGATCTTCTTGTTGCATAGACCCTTTAAGTAGGATATAGTGTCCTTCCTCATCTCTTATTATAGTCTTTGCTTATAATCTAATTTGTCTGATATAAGGATTGCCACCCCAGCTTTCTTTTGGTGTCCAGTAGCATGGTAAATGGTTTTCCGCCTCCTCACTTTTGATCTGGGGGTGTCTTTGGGACTAAAATGTGTCTCTTGCAGACAGCATATCAATGGGTCTTGTTTTTTAATCCAATCTGATAGCCTGTGTCTTTTGATTGGGGCATTTAGCCCATTTACATTCAAGGTAACTACTGATAGATATGAATTTAGTGCCATTGTATTGCCTGTAAGGTGACTGTTATTGTATATTGTCTGTGTTCCTTTCTGGTCTATGTTACTTTTAGGCTCTCTCTTTGCTTAGAGGACCCCTTTCAATATTTCTTGTAGGGCTCATTTCGTGTTTGCAAATTCTTTTAGTTTTTGTTTGTCCTGGAAGCTTTTTATCTCTCCTACTTTCAATGACAGCCTAGCCAGATATAGTATTCTTGGTTGCATATTTTTCTTGTTTAGTGCTCTGAATATATCATGCCAGTCTTTCCTGGCCTGCCAGGTCTCTGTGGATATGTCTGTTGCCATTCTAATATTTCTACCATTGCAGGTTACAGACCTCTTGTCCCGAGCTGCTTTCATGATTTTCTCTTTGTCTCTGAGACTTGTTAAGTTTTACTATTAGATGTCGGGGTGTTGACCTATTTTTATTGATTTTGAGGGGGTTCTCTGTGCCTCCTGGATTTTGATGCCTGTTTCCTTCCCCAAATTAGGAACGTTCTCTGCTATAATTTGCTCCAATATACCTTCTGCCCCTCTCTCTCTTTCCTTTTCTGGGATCCCAGTTTTTCTAATATTGTTTCGTCTTACAGTATCACTTATCTCTCGAATTCTGCCCTCGTGATCCAGTAGTGTTTATCTCTCTTTGTCTCAGCTTCTTCATTCTCCATATTTGGTCTTCTAGATCACTATTCTCTCTTCTACCTCAGTTATCCTAGCAGTCAGAGTATCCGTTTTTGATTGCACCTCCTTAAAAACCTTTTTGATTTCGACTTGGTTAGATTTTAGTTCTTTTATTTGTCCAGAAAGGGTTTCTCTAGTATCTTCCATTTTTTTTCAGGCCCTGCTAGTATCTTTATAATCGTCATTCTGAACTCTAGTTCCAACATCTTACTAATGTCCGTATTGATTAGGTCCCTGGCAGTTGGTACTGCCTCTTGTTTTTTATTTTGAGGTGAGTTTTTCCATCTTGTCATTTTGCCCAGAGGAGAACAGATGAATGAGAGAACAAAATGCTAACAGAGTGACAATGACCCCAGAAAAATATACACTAAACAAATCAGAAGAGACCTGAAACCGGGGGAATAGAAAGGGAAAGAAAGAAAAAAAAAGAATATGATCAAGTATGATCAGGCTGGTGAAGAGATCAGTGACACACACTAGATTTTGGGTGTATTTTGGTCTGTTAGAAGAAACTGCCTCCCAAAATTTTAAAGAACGAAAAACTTATATATGTACAAAAATAAGGGTAAATACGATGAAGGGATGGACTGTGACAGTAAAGATGAGTATTATAAAAGAGTTTATAAAATGAATTTATAAGATAAGAAGTTGGTTGAAAAAAGAAAGAAGAGATAAAAAATACGAGAGAATGTGATCAGACAGGAGACTAGAACAAAGCCTTATACTAGAGATTTAGGATATATTTTGGTCTGTTAGAAGAAACTGTATCCCAGAACTTTAAAGAGAGAACAACTTATATATATACCAAAAATAAGGTTAACTACAATGAAGGGATAAAACATGACTCTCAAAATGAAAAATAAAAAAGATTTTTAAAAAAAGAGATTGATAAGATGTTGGTTGAACAGGGAAAAAGAAAAATTAAAAAAAATAGAAAAAAAAGAAAATTAAAAAAATTAACTTTGAAAGACTAAAGAATCATGGGGGAAAAAGTCATGAATTCTATGTGCTGTATTCCCCTAGCGCTGGAGTTCTGCCGTTCTCACTGATCGGTAAACTTGGTCTTGGCTGGCTGTTCATGCTGATCTTCCCGGGGAGGGGCCTGTTGCCGTGGTTCCCAAATGGTTTGCCAGAGGCAGAATTGCCCCGCCCTTGTCGGTCCAGGCTAAGTAATCTTCTCAGGTTTGCTCTCGGGAGCTTTTGTTGCCTGCAAGCTTTCCGTACAGCTTTGGAGGACCAGAGTGGAAATGACAGCCTCCCAATCTCCGCCCTGGAGGAGCCGAGAACTCAGGGCCCCACTCCTCAGTGCGCCCCCAGAGAAAAGCAGTCAATCACTCCCGTCTCCCCAGTCTCTGGCCACACTCCGTGCTAACCTGGCCTGTGACCGAGCGTTTCTATGTCTGGCACCCGACTCGGTGTGGAGTCTCCAAACCCAGCAGATCACTGTGGTGCACTCCCACGCCGCTCCTCCCGGGGGAGGAAGGGGAGTCTCCCCGGATCTGCTGCTTGTTGGGTCCCTGCTGGAGGAGCAGTGGCCCGACTGGGCCACAGGTCATGGTTTATGGTAACCCCGAGCTGAGAGCCCGTGCCTCGGCTCCATCTCTGCAGCTGGCTTCCCCGCTCTGATACCTGGGAACTCTGCCACACTCAGGCACCCCGTCTTTCTGTGGCCCCGAAGGTCCTGAGACCACACTGTCCCACGAGGGTTCTACCCCCCGCTTAGCCACTGGAGCAACGTCCCTCAGCGGAGCGGACTTCTAAAAGTTCCGATTTTGTGCTCTGCTGCTCTATCACTTGCCCCATAGCGGCTGACAGAGGCTCCCTCCCCCTGTGGTCTATCTTCCCAAATAGCGCCTCAGATTCACTCCACATGTCCTACCTTCCAAGAAGTGGTCGCTTTTCTGTTCAGAGAGTTGCTGCTATTCTTTTCTTCGATTTCCTGTTGAGTTTGTAGGTGTTCAGAATGGTTTGATAGCTATCTACCTGAAATACTGGGACCAGATGAAATTTAGGTCTCCTACTCCTCTGCCATCTTGTTCCTTCCCCAGAAGGAGAGATTTTTAAGAGAGATAAAATTGTCAATGAGTTTACAGAAGTAATTATCCCAAGAGCTTCACCAGGATAATATGCAAGTAGTTTTAATAAAAGGTTGTAAAATGTAATGACTCTTCTGTGACACTATGAACAATATTGTAACAGTAACCGTTAACAGCAATTTATAAGTGCAATCATAAAAATAGTTTTTAAGAGTGAATTATAAGACTAATTGTAAAGATAACTACTTTAATAATTAAGTACAATAGCAAAAGGAAGTTCCAAAATGAAAGTTCACAGAGTAAGTCTCTGGTAACCTGAACTGCACAAGTATGAAGGTGTGACTAAGGAAAAAAAAAAAAAAAAAAAGGTGGGAATGTGGGGGGGAACTCCATAGATTTCACTATTTTCTCCAGGTCTCAGGAATTGTAAAATTGATCAAAGCACTCTTCTAATATGAAATGTTCTTTCTTTGAAGGATATTAGTATTACAATAAATTATACAAAAGTAAATTACACTGAATAAAATCCTTCTATGACTGAGATGTTTAGTAAACAAAACTCTTAGGGGAATTCCATGAAAATAAAATCAGAATACCACCTCATTATTACAAAGCTTGCTGCTTTGAATGAATACAGTAACTAGGACTGAGCCTATGAAGAAGGGATTTTGCACAGTTGCTTTCACTGCTGTACCTCCATCCTATCGACAGTATTTGGTTCATATCAGGCACTCAATTTGTACATAATTGTGATGAGGATGAGGAAACATCCAGAAATTAAATTTTATATGAGACTAAGTTATCTTGAGTTTGGGAATTTTAGCTAAGTAAGAGTTAGATAGTCATATATATAGTAAAGAATACTTTAATGAGAGAAATTATATGCACAAGGACCTTGAGGCAAGAAAGTGCTTAAATAGTTCATGTAATTAAATAAAATGTGGCTAGCTGGATTAGAGACATCAAGAACATCAGGCTGGAGAGGAAACATAGGTCATATCCTAGAGGGTCTTTTTAATCATGAATTTTGTTAAAGAGTTTGGGATTTTTCAAATTATTTAAATCAAGAAATTTTATGATGTCTTGTTAAAGTATAAATGGTTCAAGTATAATTTTGAAATTTAACAATTATATCCTAAAGTTTAAAATATTTTTGGTGCCAGATATGATGAAGGTTAATGCATTAATTTCATTCAATGTGTAATTTTATGTAATGTAAAATAAACTGAAAACATCAAGGCATATACACAGGCTTCTAGAATGTGAATCTCTTATATTTATGGGTCACAGACGAAGTTAAAATCTACAATCTCTCCTCTAGAATTTTAATTATTGCAAATTTTGCCAAAAACTGACTCACAATTTATTATTATCACCCAAATGAATACTAAATTCAAAAACGTAAACACAAATACAAATTAAATAGTAGTTACTGCAACACTGTAGACTGAACACTAGAAATCTGAGGGTTTTTCCCCTACTCTATATTGTGAGTCTAGTCTTCAGTGATTTTTGTCTTGCACTTGAGAGATAGCTAAGGTGGTGTTTTTGTTCATTTTTAAGATACAATGAAAGTACCTATTTTTAAACAGAATCACACCAAATTAAACAAAGGCAGTTTCTTGCTATAATCATAGCTTTTAGCAAACTATTACAAGTACTTAATCATTTCTTGTTGCTATAAAAATACATGAATTTGCAAAGACGAACATATTGAATAGAACACCTAAGTTTGGTGTAGTGTCAGAGGGTCTCAGTAGCTGCTTATCCCTCTTAATTTAAATCCACCATTTCATTACAGACCTCCTCAGGAAGAAGAGTGGACAAGAGCCCAGGCCTCAAAATCAGGCTAACCTGGATCTAAAACTTGGTACAGCCACTTATAATACCTATGTTACTTCTGGGATGTTTCTTAATCTGAGTCTTGGGTTTCTCATCTGTAAAATAGAGGCAGAAATATTTTAATCAGTCTTGTTGTGAGTTACATAAGGTAACTTTTATATATTGCTTAATACCTCACTTACCTATCATATATAAGCATCTAATGAATAGTCATGGTTATAAAAACATTGGACTTCTTAATCTTCTCTTAATATTTCTTAGAAAATTCAACATCTGTTCATGGAACCTATTTTTTTCATGTTTTCTTTCAGTTTATATTTATATTTTCCGTGGGTAAGATTTCCATGTGTAAATAACTTATCTTCCTCCTGAGATGATGAACTGGACAATGTTTCTTTCACTTTAACAATAAGAATAAAATATATCTTAAAAAAATCTTCTTAATGATAGGAATTGCAGCTTATAGTATGCACCATGTCTGTAAACATATAGGGTACAAGGAAAAAGGAAAAAAGACATACAAAGCTACTTCATGAAATATATCTTTTTGTCTCGGATTTCATCTTAAATATAAATTAAATGATAATTGGAATTGGATTATTTTTCAGTATTTATTTTCAATTGTTTAAACCTGGTAATGATGCAATTTTAGTATTTAATAAGCTTATGTGAGTCTCAAAATCGACTTCTGAAGTAAAGAATCAGGTACTTTCAATTGTATTTTATGAGGAAACTGGAAATCAGTCATTTGGAATAACTGGCCCATGTTTAAAAAGCAGGTAATTAGTCAAATGCTTAATCTAAATACCACATCATTTTACACATCAAATTAATGTACTAGGGGCGCCTGGGTGGCTCAGTCAGTTAAGCATCTGCCTTCGGCTCAGGTCATGATCTCAGGGTCCTGGGATCGAGCCCTGCATTGGGCTCCTTGCTCCACGGGAAGCCTGCTTCTCCGAACTCTTCCACTCCCACTGCCTGTGTTCCTTCTCTTGCTGTGTCTATGTCAAATAAATAAATAAAATCTTCAAAAAAATTAATGTACTAATGATTTATATAAAGAAAATGAGAAATCTAAACTAGACACCAAAGCTGAAAAGAGTTTTGAAGGAAATACTGAGGGAAAGAAACTAATGTAGCAGATGATGCTTTTCAGCACTAATTCAGGTTAAAAATGAGGAATTGTCTATAACTTATTTTTTTTAATTTCTAATGCATCTTGAGGGGTGAATAGCTATCATCTTACAGCCTATTGAGAGCACTGTCATGTTTTCTTTAGCAGAATGAGATAGGATTGAGGGCCACTGACCTGGGATTATCTTAAAAATAATTCTTAAAGGAAGAGAAGGGATACAGTAAGAAGCTGATGAGATTCAACAGTCTTACACAATTCACAGCACTCACCAAAGCACATACCCTCTGCAATGTCTATCACCCAGCCACCTCCAGACCTGTACCTCTGAAACAAATATTATATGTTAATTAAAAAAAAAGTAGGAAGGGAAAAATGAAGGGGGGGGATCGGAGGGGGAGACGAACCATGAGAGACTATGGACTCTGAGAAACAAACTAAGGGTTCTAGAGGGAAGGCGGGGGGGATGGGTTAGCCTGGTGATGGGTATTAAGGAGGGGACGTACTGAATGGAGCACTGGGTGTTATAACGCAAACAATGAATCATGGAACACTACATCAAAAACTAATGATGTAACATATGGTGATTAACATAACAATAAAAAATTAAAAACTGGTGATGTAGTGTATGGTGATTAACATAACATGATAAAATTAAATTAAAATCATTTATTTCATAGGAAGATACACATTTAGCCCTGCCTGCTATATAAGCACATTTTTATTAAAGTACCTAACTTGAGAATTTGATTAGCATCAGAAGAGAAATTAAGAGTGGGATGAACATAAATACAGAAAGGTAAGCATAGAAGAAAATTTGCAAAACAAAAACCACTTCACAGTTGAACTTAAACTTCCTGGATCTATTTCTAGTTTACTTTAAAAACATTTTTGTGGCCATTTTTCTTTTTTTTTTAAGATTTTATTTATTTGTCTGACAGAGACAGACACAGCGAGAGAGGGAATACAAGCAGGGGGAGTGGGAGAAGGAGAAGCAGACTTCTTGTGGAGCAGGGAGCCCGATGCGGGGCTCGATCCCAGGACCCTGGGATCATGACCTGAGCCGAAGGCAGATGCTTAACTGACTGAGCCACCCAGGCGCCCCATGGCCATTTTTCTAAACAACTTTGTCAGAAGAATGACTATGTAATTTAAGTTTAATGCTAGTATTTTTAAATTTTGAATTATATATTAATTTGTGCTATACCTTTGCTGGACCAAAATATTTTATTTATTATTCCTTCAACTTACTAATAGTGTAGTATTAATATAACTTAGGAGTGATTATTAATAAAGAATTTATACCAGCAAAAAAAAACACAAAGAAGCTGATGAGATGTGGAAGCAAATCTTTGAGATAGGGATAGATATAAGGTGTTTGGAACTGAAGACAGCAGAACAGAATAGTGAACATTGGGTGAAATTTGAATGAAATACAGAGGAAAGATTTCAATGAAATAAGAGGAAATGAATTCAGATCTTCATTTACAGATTTTGTTCCTAATTCATGATCATTACTAGATCCCATAACATTGAAAACCAATAAAAAAATTGTATTAATGGGAAAACAATCTTCCCTGACATTTCAAATGTCATTATTACTTTATCAAATCTATCTACACTTCTTACAACCATTTGTGAATTCAAATATATTTACATTTATACTGTCCTTGTTTATTACATAGTATCATTTGATAAAAAACAGAATTATACATAACATTTATTCAGTTTTTAAAACAGAACTATAAATAATATTTATTCCATTTTTAAATATGTATAAAGAATTTCCATAAGCTTTTTGGAATCTACTAAGATACATCTCCTATAAATTGGTAGTTTACAGTATTATATTAAAAAATCATTTCGGATGGCCTCCCATTCTGCAAATAAAAGGATGGTCCTTGCTGAATCATTCATTTTCAGTTCCTAACTTTAAAATAAATCTTCCCAAGATAATGAAGGATGTGTAAGTAACAAGTGGTTTCTCAGGAGGATTCTGAAAATCAGGGAAGAGGTAGTGTACATTAAACATTTTCTTAATAAATCAATTTGCAATTAATATACTTGAATGTTATTTCAGGGAATGATACCTCATAATTTATTTCATTTTACAAAACAGATCTTAAGTGTACTTTCGGGATACTAGAAAGTAAAAATTGCTTATGTAAATAACATTTTGCTTAGGTTTTATATAAAAGTCACTGAACTTAGAATAGCAGAAGAACTGGCAATAAGATATCTTTGATGTGATAATACAATACTGGGACAAAAACATTAGCCTGATTAGATTTTAAAAGATTAGAAGGTGAAGAAAGATTTAAATCACACATACTAATTTGGTTTAGAAAGCCTGGAGGAAATAATGTCCATGTTTAAATTCAAATTTTAAATTAACAAAGGTTTCATGTGAAGATAAAAGTAATTGGAGAATTTCTGACCATGCACTTGAAACTCAGACAATATTTCATATTTCTATTGTTATTTGAGGATAGATTTTTTTATGGTTTTTGTTTGGTATAATTTTATCAGGATTTGTGATTTTGTGGCAATTTCTCACTGGATTTGATGTTGGGGGTGAAAAGATGAACTGGTACTCTATAGCAAAATAAGAATCACTGGTAATTTTGTATACTATTTTGTTAAAGTTACTTATTATCTTAAATTTAGAGAATTAATCTCATTTCTCAGAGATTATTTTCTTGCTAACAGTTATAGATAAAGGTAATACAATGAAATTTCTATTTTTTCCTTTGGATGGTACAGCCAATTCAATCTAATTATAGCACAGATATATTTGTGGTTAGGCAAAACTCCTGGTCTTTACACTAGCAGGCAACTTCAACATTTATATCATTAATTTACTTGTGAACTATGACTAATACAGAGATAGTCTGTGGTAGAAAGGTTGTTTTACTCCAACAGATATTTATCCTCAGGTGCATTCATGTATCTATTCATTCAACAAAATGCTTGCCAAATCATCGTCACTAAACACGAAGGAGAAAATATCAATAGGTGATTTATTGGACTGATTAAAGTCATTCATTCATTCAACAAACAATCCTAGCTAGCTGAGATTGCCAGCCTCCAGAACTGTGAAAGAAGACAATAAATTGTTAGGTTAAGTCACTAGGTTTGGGGGCTCAAAAACTAGTTTGCTATGTAGTAATAAACAAAGCATGTATTTTAATATGCTTCTGATAGGACCTAGTTAAATATATAATGAAATAATTCTACTTTGTGAATATTCAGGAAACTGTGCAGACTCTCTTTGAATAAATAGATATGTAGTATTCTTACTTGGGACAACTGAACTCTGAACAATGAACTCGGAGCAAATGAACAGTGATAATTTTGTCTCTTCCCTCAGGTAGATTGAAAATATTGCAATGAATTAGCTTTTGGTGTTCATATTCATACTCCTAGCTGCCTTCTCAGACAAGATTTTAGGTTAAATGAGAAAGAATAATTGGGACTCTTCTGGTTTCCAGTCCCATGTGTAATGAGCTGGACAGGTTGAAATATCAACAACTCTTCTTAGACCCTTAGGAGAGAGAGGGCACAGTGCAAACCACTGCCCCCAATATTAGAGAGACAAGTGAATACAGGGAGTTGTGGCTTACTAGAGCAAAACTCACAAGCAGAAACCATGCAGGAACCAGAGCTGGGGTAGGGAAACCTGAACTGTAATTGACAAATTCCTGGAGGCTCCGTGTGGACCTCTCTAATAGGCAAACCTCTTAACCCACAATATTGTACCGCCAGGAGATCAGCCAGGTTCTCACAGTAAATATAGAAGAAAAACTCCTTCAGGCTTGCAGCAGGGGGAGGGAAGAAGCCATTTTTGAAATAAACCAGAGCCTCTGTTCTTTTTCACAAGGTCTACCCTCAGAGGAATCGAGTTAACCAGAGCCTGACCTGCTGAAGTATTGTGTGAGCATAATTGACCTGGGAAAGGGAAATATCCAAGACCAGTGTGCTCTACCCGTCCTGTCCAACCTAAGGGGAGGAGAAATAGAAATTGAGACATACCTGTGAAGATCCCAGTCCAGAGGTATAAGCTCAAAAAGATACTGACACCTCGTCCCAGGCTACAGAATGCTTCCCCCATCAAACATATACACCCCACCACCACATTACTAAAAGGCTATTTATAGCAGTAAAACGTTTTTTTATCCAGTAGAGAACAGAATGTCCAAGGGTCATGGAACAACTATAAAATGAAGAACATACACTTAATGAGAACACCAGAAGAAGGAAAAGAGAAAGGAGAAGAAATATTTGAAACAATAATGACTAAGAATTTCCCCAAATTATTGTCAGATATCTAGGAAACCCAGAGTACATTTTTATTTCTTTTTTTAATCAGTTCCTCATTTTCAAGTCTGCTTTGTCTGATATTAATATAGCTACTCTTGCTTTCTTTTCATTAGTGTTAACATGATATATTTTTCTCCCTCCATTTACTTATAATCTAAATGTGTCTTTATATTTAAAATGGTTTCCTGCAGACAACACAGAGTTGGGTGGTATTTTTGAGGTTTTTGAGGCTCTCTGTCTTTTAATTGGTACATTTAGACCATTGACTTTCAAAGTGATTATTGATATAGTTGGATTAATATCTATTATATCTGTTACTATTTTCTATTTGGCGACCATCTTCTTGGTTCCTATTTTTGTTGTTGTGCCTTTTCTGTTTTTTGTGGTTTAACTGAGCATTTTATATGATTCCATTTTTTCTTCTATCTTATCGTACCAATTACATTTCTTTTTTTTTAATGGTTGCCCTAGAGAGTTTGCAATACACATTTACAACTAATCCAAGTCCACTCTTTATAAATTTAATTTAATTTTATTATGTTATGTTATTCACCATACAGTACAACATTAGCTTCTGATGTAGTGATCCATGATTTATTGTTTTCATATAACACCCAGTGCTCCATGCAGTAAGTGCCCTCCTGAATACCCATCAGCGGGCTAACCCATCCCCCCACCCCCCTCCCCTCTAAAACCCTCAGTTTGTTTCTCAGAGTCCATAGTCTCTCATGGTTCATCTCCCCCTATGATTTCCCCCCTTCATTTTTCCCTTCCTTCTCCTAATGTCCTCCATGCTATACCTTATGTTCCACAAATAAGTGAAACCATGTGATAATTGACTTTCTCTGCTTGACTTCCTTCACTTAGCATAATCTCCTCTGGTCCCATTTTGTTGAGGTAAAAGTTGGGTATTCATCCTTTCTGATGGCTGAGTAATATTCCATTGTATATATGGAACACATCTTCTTTATCCATTCATCTGTTGAAGGGCATCTCAGCTCTTTCCACAGTTTGGCTATTGTGGACATTGCTGCTAAGGACATCGGGGTACATATGGCCCTTCTTTTTTTTTAATTTTTATTTTTTATTGTTATGTTAATCACCATATATTACATCATTACTTTTTGATGAAGTGTTCCATGATTCATTGTTTGTGCGTAACACCCAGTGCTCCATGCAGAATGTGCCCTCTTTAATACCCATCACCAGGCTAACCCATCCCCCCCTCCTCCCCTCTAGAACCCTTACTTGGTTTTTCAGAGTCCATCGTCTCTCATGGTTCGCTTCCCCCTCTGACTTACTCCCCCTCATTCTTCCCCTCCTGCTATTTTATTCTTTTTCTTTTTTCTTAACATATGTTGCATTATTTGTCGCAGAAATACAGATCTGCGACTCAACAGTCTTGCACAATTCACAGCGCTCACCATAGCACATACCCTCCCCAATGTCTATCACCCAGCCACCCCATCCCTCCCACCCCCCACCACTCCAGCAATCCTCAGTTTGTTTCCTGAGATAAGAATTCCTCATATCAGTGAGATCATGTGATACAGCTCTTTCTCTGATTGACTTATTTCACTCAGCATAACACCCTCCAGTTCCATCCACATCATTGCAAAAGTCAAGATCCCATTCCTTTTGATGGCTGCATAATATTCCATTGTGTATATATACAACCTCTTCTTTATCCATTCATCTGTCGATGGACATCTTGCCTCTTTCCACAGTTTGGCTATTGTGGACATTGCTGCTATAAACATTGGGGTGCATGTACCCCTTTGGATCCCTACATTTGTATCTTTGTGGTAAATACCCAGTAGTGCAATTGCTGGATCATAGGGTAGCTCTATTTTCAACTGTTTGAGGAACCTCCATACTGTTTTCCAGAGGGGTTGCACCAGCTTGCATTCCCAACAGTGTAGGAGGGTTCCCCTTTCTCCACATCCCCGCGAACATCTGTCATTTCCTGACTTGTTAATTTTAGCCATTCTGACTGGTATGAGGTGGTATCTCATGGAGGTTTTGTTTTGGATTTCCCTGATGCCGAGCGATGTTGAACACTTTTTCATGTGTCTGTTCGCCATTTGGAGGTCTTCTTTGTAAAAATGTCTGTTCGTGTCTTCTGCCCATTTCTTGATTGGATAATTTGTTCTTTGGATGTTGAGTTTGAAAAGTTCTTTATAGATTTTGGATACTAGACCTTTATCTGAATATGTCATTTGCAAATATTTTCTCCCATTCTGTCGGTTGTCTTTTGGTTTTGTGGACTGTTTCTTTTGCTGTGCAAAAGCTTTTTATCTTGATGAAATCCCAATCGTTCATTTTTGCGCTGGCTTCCCTTGCCTCTGGCGATGTTTCTGGGAAGAAGTCGGCTGCGGCTGAGGTCGAAGAGGGTGCTGCCTGTGTTCTCCTTTAGGATTTTGATGGACTCCTGTCTCACATTTAGGTCTTTCAACAATTTGGAGTCTATTTTTGTGTGTGGTGTAAGGAAATGGTCCAGTTGCATTCTTCTGCATGTGGCTGTCCAATTTTCCCAACACCATTTGTTGAATAGACTGTCTTTTTGCCATTGGATATTCTTTCCTGCTTTGTCAAAGATAAGTTGACCATAGAGTTGAGGGTCCATTTCTGGGCTCTCGATTCTGTTCCATTGATCTATATGTCTGTGTTTGTGCCAGTACCATACTGTCTTGATGATGACAGCTTTGTAATAGAGCTGGAAGTCCGGAATTGTTTTCCCACCAGCTTTGCTTTTCTTTTTCAATATTCCTCTGGCTATTCGAGGTCTCTTCTGGTTCCATACAAATTTTAGGATTATTTGTTCCATTTCTTTACAAAAGTGGATGGTATTTTGATGGGGATTGCAATGAATGGGTAGATTGCTCTAGGTAGCATTGACATCTTCACAATATTTGTTCTTCCAATCCATGAGCATGGAACGTTTTTCCATTTCTTTTGGTCTTCCTCAATTTATTTCATGAGTATTTTATATTTTTCTGAGTACAGATCCTTTGCCTCTTTGGTTAGATTTATTCCTAGGTATCTTATGGTTTTGGGTGCAATTGTAAATGGGATTGACTCCTTAATTTCTCTTTCATCTGTCTTGTTGTTGGTGTATAGGAATGCCACTGATTTCTGTGCATTGATTTTATATCCTGCTACCTTACTGAATTACTGTATGAGTTCTAGGAGTTTTGGGGTGGAGTCTTTTCGGTTTTCCACATACAGTATCATATCATCTGCAAAGAGTGAGAGTTTGACTTCCTCTTTGCCGATTTGGACGCCTTTGATTTATTTTGTTGTCTGATTGCTGTGGCTAGGACTTCTAATACTATGTTGAATAGCAGTGGTGATAGTGGACATCCCTGCCGCATTCCTGACCTTAGGGGAAAAGTTCTCAGCTTTTCCCCATTGAGAATGATATTCGCTGTAGGCTTTTCATAGATGGCTATTATGATATTGAGGTATGTACCCTCTATCCCTATACTCTGAAGAGTTTTGATCAAGAAAGGATGCTGTACTTTGTCAAATGCTTTTTCTGCATCTATGGAGAGGATCATATGATTCTTGTTCTTTCTTTTGTTAATGTATTGTATCACGGTGATTGATTTGCGGATGTTGAACCAGCCTTGCAGCCCAGGGATAAATCCCACTTTGTCGTGGTGAATAATCCTTTTAATGTACTGTTGGATCCTGTTGGCTAGTATTTTGGTGAGAATTTTCGCATCCATGTTCATCAAGGATATTGGTCTGTAATTCTCCTTTTTGATGGGGTCTTTGTCTGGTTTTGGGATCAAGGTAATGGTGGCCTCATAAAATGAGTTTGGAAGTTTTCCTTCCATTTCTATTTTTTTGGAACAGTTTCAGGAGAATAGGTAGTACTCTTCTTTAAATGTCTGATAGAACTCCCCTGGGAAGCCCCGGGCTTTTGTTTCTTGGGAGATTTTTGATGACTGCTTCAATTTCCTTAGTGGTTATAGTCTGTTCAGGTTTTCTATTTCTTCCTGGTTCAGTTTTGGTAGTTGATACATCTCTAGGAATGCACCCATTTCTTCCAGGTTATCTAATTTGCTGGCATAGAGTTGCTCATAATATGTTCTTATAATTGTTTGTATTTCTTTGGGGTTGGTTGTGATCTGTCCTCTTTCATTCATAATTTGTTGATTTGGGTCCTTTCTCTTTTCTTTTTGATAAGTCTGGCCAGGGGTTTATCAATCTTGTTAATTCTTTCAAAGAACCAGCTCCTAGTTTCGTTGATCTGTTCTACTATTCTTTTGGTTTCTAGTTCATTGATTTCTGCTCTGATCTTTATTAGTTCTCTTCTCCTGCTGGGTTTAGGCTTTATTTGCCATTCTTACTCCAGCTCCTTTAGGTGTAGGGTTAGGTTGTGTATTTGAGACCTTTCTTGTTTCATGAGAAAGGCTTGTATTGCTATATACTTTCCTCTCAGGACTGCCTTTGCTGTATCCCAAAGATTTTGAACAGCTGTGTTTTCATTTTCATTGGTTTCCATGAATTTTTTGAATTCTTCTTTAATTTCCTGGTTGACCCATTCATTCTTTAGTAGGATGCTCTTTAGCCTCCATGTATTTGAGTTCTCTCCAACTTTCCTCTTGTGATTGAGTTCTAGTTTCAAAGCATTGTGGTCTGAAAATATGCAGGGAATGATCCCAATTTTTGGAACTGGTTGAGAGCTGATTTGTGACCTAGGATGTGATCAATTCTGGAGAATGTTCCATGGGCATTAGAGAAGAATGTGTATTCCATTGCTTTGGGATGGAATGTTCTGAATATGTCTGTGAAGTCCATTTGGTCCAGTGTGTCATTTAAAGTCTTTATTTCCTTGTTGATCTTTTGCTTAGATAATCTGTCCATTTCAGGCAGGGGGGTGTTAAAGTCCCCCACTATTACTATATTGTTGTCAATATGTTTCTTCGCTTTTGTTATTAATTGGCTTATATAATCGGCTGCTCCCATGTTCGGGGCATAGATATTACAATTGTTAGATCTTCTTGTTTGATAGACCCTTTAAGTAGGATATAGTGTCCTTCCTCATCTCTTATTACAGTCTTTGGTTTAAAATCTAATTTGTCTGATATAAGGATTGCCACCCCAGCTTTCTTTTGGTGTCCATTAGCATGGTGAATGGTTTTCCACCCCCTCACTTTCAATGTGGGGGTGTCTTTGGGTCCAAAATGAGTCTCTTGCAGACAGCATATGGACAGGTCTTGTTTTTTAATCCAATCTGATAGCCTGTGTCTTTTGATTGGGGCATTTAGCCCATTTACATTCAGGGTCACTATTGAAAGTATGAATTTAGTGCCATTGTATTGCCTGTAAGGTGACTGTTACTGTATATTGTCTCTGTTCCTTTCTGATCTATGCTGCTCTTAGGCTCTCTCTTTGCTTACAGGACCCCTTTCAATATTTCTTGAAGGAGTGGTTTCGTGTTTGCAAATTCCTTTAGTTTTTGTTTGTCCTGGAAGGTTTTGATCTCTCCTTCTATTTTCAATGACAGCCTAGCAGGATATAGTATTCTTCACTGCATATTTTTCTCGTTTAGTGCTCTGAAGATATCTTGCCTGTCCTTTCTGGCCTGCCAGGTCTCTGTGGATAGGTCTGTTGCCAATCTAATATTTCTACCATTGTAGGTTACATATCTCTTCTCCCGAGCTGCTTTCAGGATTTTCTCTTTGTCTCTGAGACTCGTAAGTTTTACTATTAGATGTCGGGGTGTTGATCTATTATTATTGATTTTGAGAGGGGTTCTCTGTGCCTCCTGGATTTTGATGCCTGTTTTCTTTCCGACATTAGGGAAGTTCTCTGCTATTATATGCTCCAATATACCTTCTGCCCCTCTCTCTCTTTCTTCTTCTTCTGGGATCCCAATTATTCTACTGTTGTTTCATCTTATTGCATCACTTATCTCTCGAATTCTGCCCTCGTGATCCTGTAGTTGTTTATCTCTCTTTTTCTCAGCCTCTTTATTTTCCATCATTTGGTCTTCTATATTGCTGATTCTCTCTTCTGCCTCATTTATCCTAGCAGTTAGTGCCCCCATTTTTGATTGCACCTCATCAATAGCCTTTTTGTTTCGACTTTGTTAGATTTTAGTTCTTTTATTTCTCCAGAAAGTGTTTCTCTAATAACTTCCACGCTTTTTTCAAGCCCAGCTAGTATCTTTCAAGTCATGATTCTGAACTCTAGGTCTGACATCGTACTAATGTCCGTATTGAGTAGGTCCCTGGCTGACGGTACTACCTCTTGTTCTTTTTGCTGAGGTGATATTTTTTGTCTTGTCATTTTGTCCAGAGGAGAATAGATGAATGAGAGAACAAAATGCTAACAGGTTAACAACGTCCCCAGCAAATATACTGTATACAAATCAGAAAAGACCTGAAACCAGGGGAAAAGAAAGGGAAAGAAAGAGAAAAGAAAGAGAAAAAGAAAGAAAAAAGAAAAAAAAGATAAAAGCAAAAACAGAACAATACAAAAAAAGCAGAATATGATCAAATATGATCAGGCTAGTGCATAGATCAGTGCCACACACTAGATTTTGGGCGTATTTTGGTCTGTTAGAAAAAAGTGCCTCCTAAAATTTTAAAGGAAGACAGTCATATATGTACAAAATAAGGGTCGATACAATGAAGGGATGGGAGATGACTGTAAAGATGAAAATTATTAAAGATTTTATAAAAGGAATTGATAAGATAAGTTGTTTGAAAAAAGAAAGAAGATTTAAAAAAAAAGAAAAGAGGGAGAGAATGCAGTCAGGCAGGAGACTAGAACAAAGCATACACTAGTGATTTAGGGTATATTTTGATCTGTTAGAAGAAACTGTATCTTAAAATTTTCAAGAGAGAAAAACTTATAAATATATGCCAAAAATAAGGGTAACTATTATGAAGGGATAAAATATGACTCTAAAAATGAAAAATAAAAAATGTTTTTTTAAAAGTGATTGATAAGATGTTGGTTTAAAAAGGGAAAAAGAAAAATTAAAAAAAATAGTTAAAAAAATTAACTTTGATGAACTAATGTATCATGGTAAAAAAAGCCATGAATTCTATGTGCAGTATTCCCGTAGCGCTGGAGTTCTCCCGTTCTCCTTGATCGGTAAACTTGGTCTTGGCTTGCTGGCTGTTCGTGCTGATCTTCCGGGGGAGGGGCCTGTTGCCGTGGTTCCCAAATGTCTTTGCCAGAGGCTGAATTGCCCTGCCCTTGTCGGTCCGGGCTAAGCAAGCTGCTCTGGTTTGCTCTCAGGAGCTTTTGTTCCCCGCAAGCTCTCGGTACAGCTTTGGAGGACCAGGGCAAAAATGGTGGCCTCCCAATCTCCGGCCGGAGGAGCTGAGAACTCGGGGCCCTGCTCCTCAGTGCGCCCCCAGAGAAAAGCAGTCACTCCCACGTCCCCGGTCTTGGGCCGCACTCCGTGCTCACCCAGCCTGTGACCAAGCATTGCTATTTCTGGCACCCGACCCCGTGTGGAGTCTCCAAACGCAGCAGATCCCTGTGGTGTGTTCCCGCACCGCTCCTCCCCGGGGGAGGAAGGGGAATCTCCCCGGCTCTGCCGCTTGTTGGGTCCCTGCTGGAGGAGCAGTGGCCCGACTGGGCCGCGGATCACAGTCTATGGCAACCCGAGCTGAGAGCCCGCGCCTCGGCTCCGTCTCTGCAGCCGGCTTCCCCGCTCCAATACCTGGGAGCTCTGCCGCACTCAGGCACCCCCGGTCTTTCTGTGACCCCAAGGGTCCTGAGACCACACTGTCCCGGAAGGATTCCACCCCCCGCTTAGCCACTGCAACGACATCCCTCAGCGGAGCCAACTTCTCAAAGTTCCGATTTTGTGCTCCGCTGCTCTATCACTCGCCAGAAGTGACCGACAGAGGCCCCCTCCCCTGCCGTCTGTCCTCCCGAGTATCGCCTCGGATTTCCTTCTCTGCACGTCCTACCTTCCAGTAAGTGGTCGCTTCTCTGTTCAGAGAGTTGTTGCTACTCTCCTCTTCGATCTCCTGTTGAGTTTGTAGGTGTTCAGAATGGTTTGATCCCTATTCAGCTGAATTCCTGAGACCAGACGAAATCTAGGTCTCCTACTCCTCCGCCATCTTGCTCCGCCCCCGCACATATGGCCCTTCTTTTCACTACATCTGTGTCTTTGGGGTAAATACCCAGTAGTGCTATTGCTGGGTCATAGGGTATCTCTATTTTTAATTTCTTGAAGAAACTCCACACTGTTTTCCAAAGTGGCTGTACCAACTTGCATTCCCACCAATAGTGTAAAAGGGTTCCCCTTTCTCCACAACCTCTCCAACATTTGTTTCTTGCCTTGTCAATTTTTGCCATTCTAACTGGTGTAAGGTGGTATCTCAATGTGGTTTTGATTTGAATTTCCCTGATGGCTAATGATGATGAACATTTTTTCATGTGTCTGTTAGCCATTTGTATGTCTTCTTTGGAGAAGTGTCTGTTCATGTCTTCTGCCCATATTTTGACTTGATTGTTTTTTGGGTGTTGAGTTTGAAAACTTCTTTATAGATCCTGGAAATCAGCGCTTTGTCTGTAGTGTCATTTGTAAATATCTTCTCCCATTCTGTGGGTTGCCTCTTTGTTTTGTTGACTGTTTGTTTTGCTGTGCAGAAGTTTGTTATCTTGATGAAGTCCCACAGGTTCATTTTTGTTTTTGTTTCACTAGCCTTTGGAGATGTACCTTGAAAGAAGTTGCTATGGCCGATGTCGAAGAGCTTACTGCCTATGTTCTCCTCTAGGATTTTCATGGATTCCTGTCTCACATTGAGGTCTTTCATCCATCTTGAGTTTATCTTTGTGTATGGTGTTAGAGAATGGTCGAGTTTCATTCTTCTGTATATAGCTGTCCAATTTTCCCAGCACCATTTATTGAAGAAACTGCCTTTTTTCCATTGCATATTTTATCCTGCTTTGTTGAAGATTATTTGACCATAATGTTGAGGGTCCATATCTGGGTTCTCTATTCTGTTCCATTGGTCTATATGTCTGTTTTTGTGCCAGTACCATGCTGTCTTGGTGATCACGGCTTTGTCATATAGCTTGAAATCTGGCAATGTGATGTCCCCACTTTGTTTTTCTTTTTCAACATTTCCTTGGGGCCTTTCCCGTGGGGGCTGTTCTCTGGTGGCTTTCCCTGGCAACTTTCCATGTCTCTTCCGAGAGTCAGAGCAGAAGAGATTGTTTCCAACCCTCTGCCTCATAGCAGAGAGATCACAGTCTGTTCTTCAGTGAGCTCTCCAGGCCACACTATCTCCATTTCTGTCTGTGCTGCTATAAACTGCAGTGTCCTGGGTTGTACGTCCCTCAGCAGCACTCCCAGTCCTGTCTCCAGGTCGGGGCATGTCTCTGCCCTTTGAGCTTCTAACACTGCCAGCCGCCACCAGTTCACACGTGCAGCCCCGCCACTCCTGGTTTCAGTCTGGGGGGCTGCCCTAAAGTCTTTTCTCCGCAGCTACTGGTCTACGAGTCTGTGCCCTGTCTCTAGCGCAGGATGCTTTTGTGCTCCTGTGTTATTTCACCCTCCCGGCACCAGGGCTTATGGCATATGCCTCCCCCTTCCATTTATCTTCCAATGTCTGCCCGTGGAATCACAGCTCCCTGCTTTATACCTCAAAACCAACCACCTGTGATATTCTGTTTGCAGAGATCCAGATCTATCTTCTTACATCTTACACTGATTTCGTGGGTGTTCAGAGTGGTCTGGTAGATATGCAGCTCAATTCTGGGGACCAGTTGGAATAGGGCCCCCTACTCCTCCATCAGCTTTTCTGAATTCCCAAGTCCACCTTTTAATAACACTATACCACTCCACAGGTAGTGTGAGTCCCATAAAATGATGAAGTAATCCTATTTCTTCCTTTCTGTCCCTTGCATTTTTAGCTGTCATTTATTTCATTTATATATAAGCATACATGTGTGCATAAGATATAGACATAAGTGTACATAACAAAATACATTGTTGCTATCATTATTTTGCACACACTGTCATGTTAGATCAATTAAGAATAAGATAAACAAACCTTTTTATTTACACCTGTTTATTCCTTCTTTTTTTTTAAAGATTTATTTATTTATTTATTTATTTGAGAGAGAAAGAGATAGACAGACAGCATGAGAGGGGGGAGGGTCAGAGGGAGAAGCAGACTCCCTGCTGAGCAGGGAGCCCAATGCAGGACTAGGTCCGTGGACTCCAGGATCATGACCTGAGCCGAAGGCAGTCACTTCACCAAATGAGCCACCCAGGTGCCCCTGTTTCCTTCTTTGATGCACTTCTATTATTTATGCATGTTCAAGTTACTGACCTGTATTGTTTTGATTCTCTCTAAAGAATTTAACATTTCTTGCAAGGCAGGCCTACCAGTAACAAAGTGCCTCAATTTTTATTTTTCTGAGAAAGTGCTGGATAATGTATTCTATAGATGTTAATTATGTCCAGATGATTGATGGTGTTGTTGAGTTCAACTATGTTTTTAATGATTTCTGCCTGCTGGATCTATCCATTTCTGAAAGAGGGTAAGTGAAGTCCCCAACTGATAGTGGACTTGTCTATTTCTCCTTGTGGTTCTATCAGTTTTTACCTCATAGAGTTTGGTGCTCTGTTATTTGGTGTATACACATTAGAGAACATCTTCTTGGAGAACTATCCCTATAGTATACATCACCCAACAAAAGAGGATCCTCATTTTTCACAAGCTTACATGGATCACATTCTGGGCCATAAAACACATCTTAATAAACTAAAAAGAAAGGGAATCATACAATGTATGCTCTCATACCACAACTGAATTAAACCAGAAACCAGTAACAGGAAGGTAACTGGAAAATATGAAGATTAAATATCATACCTCAAAATGACACAGGGGTAAAAGAAGTAATCTCAAGAAAAATTTAAACATTTTTTGAACTAAATAAAAATGAAAACACAACATATAAATATGTGAGAAGAAGCAAAAAGAAGTACTTAGAGGGAAATTTACAGCATTGAATGTACATATTAGAAAAGAAGAGCTAACATAAGTAATCTAAGCTTCTACCTTAAGAAAGTTGAAAAAGTAAAGCAAACTAAATCCAAAGAAAGCATAAGAAAAGAAATAATAAGAATTAGAGCAGAAATCAGTAAAATTGAAAACAGGAAAACAACAGAGAAAATCAAGGAAACCAATAGCTGATTCCTCAAATGATCAACAAAATTGATAAGTATCTAGGTAGGCTAACTAAGAAAAAAAAAGAGAGAAGACACAAATTACTAATATCAGAAATGGAAGAGGGGACATCACTACATATCCCATGTAAATTAAAGGATAATAAGGAACCCTATGAACAACTCCCCACAAATCTGATAACCTAGATGAAATGGACCAATTCCTTGAAAGACACAATCTGCAAAAACTCACACAAGAGGAAATATACAAGCTGAGCAGGCCCATATGTATTAAATAAGTTGAATCTATCATTAATAAACTTATAAAATAGAAAAAAAAACAGGCCCAGGTGGGCTCACTGATGAATTCTACCAAAATTTTAAGGGAGAAATCTCTACAATCTCTTTCAGAGGATAGAAGCATAAGAAATACTTCCTTACTCATACTATATGACTAGTATTATTCTTATACCAAAACCAGACAAAAACATCACAAGAAAACTACAGAAAAATATCTCTCATAATCATAGACATAAAAACCTTAACAAAATACTAACAAATTGAATTCAACAATATATAAAATTTAAAAGAGTTATAAACCATGACCAAGAAGAATTTATCTCAGGTATGCAAGGCTGGTTCAACATTTGAAAATAAATTAATGCAATCCACCAAATCAACAGGCTAAAAAGGGAAAAAAAAATCACATGATCATGTCAATAGATGCAGAAAAAGCATTTTACAAAATCTAATATCCATTCACAATAAAAACTCTCAATAAAGTAGGCATACAGAAGAATTTC
Organism: Eumetopias jubatus; assembly: GCF_037043125.1. Classification (NCBI taxonomy): domain Eukaryota; kingdom Metazoa; phylum Chordata; class Mammalia; order Carnivora; family Otariidae; genus Eumetopias; species Eumetopias jubatus. The sequence continues at coordinate 98,921,163 of NW_028274809.1, read as the reverse complement.
TTCCACACAATAAAGGATATCTATAAAAAATCCACAGTTAACATCATACTTAATGGTGAGAAACTCAAAGCTTTTCCATCAATATCCCATACAAGGCAAGGGTGTCCCCTCCAACCACTCCTTTTCAAAATCATGCTCAAGTCCTTGTTAATGCCATAAGTCAAGAAAAGGAGAAAAAAAGTGTACAGATTGGGAAGGAAAAAATAAAACAGTTCTATTAAAAAATGACATGATCATCTATGTAGAAAATCCAAAAGAATTGACAAAAAAATCTCCTTAAACTAATAATTGATCATAACAAGGTAGCAAATTACAAGATTAATATTCAAAGTCAATGCTCTCCTATATATCAACAATGAACAACTGGAATTTAAAAAAAATACCATTCATGTTAGCATCCTCAAATGAAATCCTGAGGTATAAATCTAAAAAAAAAAAAATGTACAAGATCTGTATGCAGTATACAATAAAACTCTGATGAACAAAATCAAAGAAAATAAATAACTGCAGAGATACTCCATCTTCATGGATAGGAAGACTCAATATTGTCAAGATGTCAGTCGCTCTGCCCAAATTGACATATGGATTGAATGCAACCCCAATCAAAATTCCAGCTAGATATTTTGTAGATATTGACAATATCTGACTAATTCTAAATTTTATATGGTGAGGCAAAAGACTCAGAATGCCCAACATAATATTAAAGGAGAAGAACAAAGTTGGAGGACTGATACTATGCAACTTCAAGAGTTACTTTAAGCTATAGTAATTGAGATACTGTGGTGTTGGTGAGAGAACAGAGAAATATATCAATGGAATAGAACGGAAAGCCCAGAAGGAGACTGCCATAAATATAGTCAACTGATCTTCGACAAAGGAACAAAGGTAGTACAATGGAGCAAGATATCCTCTTTGAGAACTGGTGCTGGAACAACTGGATATTGACATGCAAAAATAAATAAATAATAATCTAAATACAGAACATACACTCTTCACAAAAATTAACTCAAAATAGATCATAGATTTAAATGTAAAATGCAAAATTTAGAAGACAACATAAAAGAAAACTTAGATGAACTTGGGTATGGGAATGCCTTTTTAAATATAACACCAAAGACATGATCCATGAAAGAAATAATTGATAAGCTGGACTTCATTAAAATTAAAAACTCTACCTTCTGCACTATGTAAGACAATGTCAAGAGATTACAAGTCATAGACTGAGAGAAAATATTTTCAAAAGACATATCCTGATAAAGGACTGTTATACAAAATATACAAAGAACACTTAAAACTCAATAAGAAAATAAACCAGATTAAAAAATGGGCCTAGTGAATTTAACAGACAACTCACCAAAGATGCTATACGGATGGGAAATAAGTATATGAGAAGATGTTCCATATCATATGTCATCATGGAAATGTAAACTAAAAGGACAATGAAATAATACCACTATACATCTATTGGAATGGCCAAAATGCAGAACACTGATACCATCAAATGCTAACAAGGATATGGAACAATAGGAACTTTCATACATTTCTTATGGGAATGCAAAATGGTACAGCCAATTTGAAAAACAATACGGCAGTTTCTTATAAAATTAAACATACTCTTACCATACAAACCAGTATTCACAATCCTTGGCATTAATCCCAGAGAGCTGAAAACTTATGTCCACATAAAAATCTTCACAAGGATGTTTACAAACAGCTTTATTCATATGTGTCTAAACTTGGAAGCAACCAAGATGTCTTTCACTAGGTAAATGGATAAACTGTGGTACATCTAAATAATGGAATATTATATTTAGCACTAAAAAGAGGTAAGAAATTTAAGTTATGAAGAGAAATGGAGGGACATAAAATGCACATTACTAAAAAGCTACATACTGTATATTTCCCATAATATGACATTCTGGAAAAGGCAAAACTTATAGACTACAAAGTCAGTAGTGGACAGGGATGGAGATACAGTTGAGTAAGTGCAGCACAGAGAATTTTCAGGGCAGTAAAAATATTATGTATGATATTACAACTATGGATATGTCATTATACATCTGTCAAAACCAATAGAATATACAACATTAACAGTGAACTCTAAGGTAAACTCTAGACTTTGGGTGACTATGATGTGTCAATGTAGGTTAATTAATCCTTGTTTAAAAAATGTGCTATTTTGGTGAGTGATGTTAATGGTGATAATGGGGGAGGTTCTGAATGTGTCAGGTAGCGGGCATATGGGAAATCTCTGTACCTTCCTCTCCATTTTGTAGTAAACCTAAAACTGCTCTTTAAAAAACAAGTCTTAGAAAAAAAAGAATAAATAAGACTGGTTAAGACCAGCTTTTCTTGGGGCACCAGGGTGGCTCAGTTGTTAAGCATCTGACTTTGGCTCAGGTAATGATCTCGGGGTCCTGGGATTGAGCCCCACGTTGGGCTCCATGCTCAGTGGGAAGTATGCTTGTCCCTCTCCCTCTGCCCTTCCCCCAGTCATGCTCTCTCTCTCTCTCTCTCAAATAAATAAAATCTAAAAAAAAACAAAAGACCAGCTTTTCTCGTATGTGAAGAGATACACCCTACTACATCCCACAGAGAATGAACTAGTGAGGAATCCTTGTTCATTTATGACATTGACCAGAAGTAGCCAGAAGGGTAAACATCAGAGTAAATTGTGTCAGTGTTTCAAATATATCAAAAGATGAATGTAATTGACCAATTAATTATTATGCAATATAATTGAGTAAAAAGGCAATGTTCCAAAGAAGCCTAAAGGAAAAAGAAGAAACTATCACTATTCATGAGTGGAGTAAGTGTGTTTTTAGACTAAAGTCAGTTAAAATTTATCTGGGTCTACACCAGATTAGATACTTTATATTTGGTGTGTGTTATGGGGTTTAAATTTTTTAAATTTTATTATTTATTTTGAGGTACGTGTAGATTCACATGCTGTGAGAAAAAATACAGAGAGATCCTATGTACTCTTTACCCAATTTCTTCCAATAGTAACTAACGTCTTTTAAAATTATATTACAATTATTAATAATTCCACTTTGATGTATCTAATTATTCACACAAACTCTTTTTTCTCCTTCATCTTATCCCTAAATATCTGAAGGCATGAAATAATAATAAGAGTAAAAGGAAAAACTAATAAGTTTAAAGAATTGAGTCTTATTATATAATTCAAATCCATTAATATTCCAGTAAGTGAAAGGTGCAAACTTGAGGATTAATTTCATTAGGGAAATAATGACAAATCTGTTCTTTGATTCAGGAGAGTAAAAGGAGAACAACTTGTTGAGCCAGCCTATTATCATCTCTTTTTTTTAAATGTTTTATTTTTTTTAAATGTTTTATTTATTTATTCATGAGAGTCAGAAGGAGAGAGAGAGAGCGGCAGAGGGAGAAGCAGGCTTCCCACTGAGCAGGGAGCCCGATGCGGGACTCGATCCCAGGACCCCGGGATCATAACCCGAGCCGAAGGCAGACACTCAACCATCTGAGCCACCCAGGCGCCCCTATTATCATCTCTTATTCCCAACAGACTCTTATTTCTTCTTTTATTTATTTATTTTTTTTGTCTTGGAAAAAAGCTACCTTAGAAAGAATTGTGAACTATAGGTAAATTTAGAGTTAAATAAGTCACGCAAAGAGCCACTGTATCGTGTGCAGCCATAAACCACCAACTAATCATACATTAAAATTTTTATTATATTTGCTTTATCACGTATTCTATTCATCTCTCAACGTCTCTATCCAACCATCAGTCAAGCAAGGGTTTTTTATCCACCTTATTAGGCTACCTTTCATTTATCATTAAAAACATCCTGTGAGGTACACAGGATTCCTAGTGTTCATCTCATCATCAATATGGCATTCAGAATTGGTCCCTAAAGAGCAATGGAAGAACGAATGGATTGATAGATAGCGATGGGGACACGAGTGGATAAAAGGAGAGAATGAAACCACGGAGAGTAGATTTAAAGCTAAGCTTTTGTAACTCTTCTCATCCACTTCCCTTCATCCTGTGAATGTCTTACTTTCCTAATATGGTGCCATTCTAAAATGGGAAAAGGAAATAAACAGTGTATCTTTTCTAACGCTTCAAAATGCTATACACAGGCACATCATGATAATAAAATATCATCATCATCATCATCATCATCATCATGTTATCATGATTGATATGATTGTGATTAACTCATTTCATTCTCAAAAATATCCCCCAAACTGTAGAAGAGGAAATCTAGGCACAAAGACATTAAGAAACTTGCATATATCCTCTATATTCCTCTTCTGATAACTTTCCTTTAGTTGCTTTGTGGAAAACTCAGAAAGCCCTGTTGCTCAGGAATTGTAGTTCCCAGGTTAATTGTGCCCTTAGTCCTGTTCACTAACCCAAGTGTAACCATGTGAAGACACACTACTTTGTCTTTATTGAAATGTAAAGTGTAGTAGCATTAGTGAGTTAAGATGTCTAAATGATGATTCCTTACAAATTGGGTCATCATCTAAAAGTACTGCTGACTTCAGTATGCTAATTCCAAGCACAGAAGCAGCATGGCAATGGTTCCTTTCTTTGGCTTACCTCAACATTTTTTAAGAATTCCATTTTAATATATCTATGGTGTTTTTCTTATGATGGCTACTATAAATTCTTTATCACATAATGTCATCTTAATGTTGGCATGTTTTATTTTTTTACACTCATTTTGAAATCTTCCTGGTTCTTAATGTGACAATTTTCAGTTGAAACTTGAACATTTTGTGTTTTATGGGATTCTGGATCTTATGTAAACTTTCTGTTTTAGTGGCTTTCTCTGTCATCATTCTGACAGAGCAAGGGAGTATGCCTTCATACTGCTATTACTGCCAATAGGGGTAGAAGTCTGGGTTCCCTGTTTAATCCCCATTGTTAGCAAGGTCTCGGATTCCTTTTTACCGCAGATGGATGTGGGATTTCGGTTTCCATCCAGCTGGGAGGGTAGAAGAGTACTCTGTTATTGTTTCCCATGTTGATTTGCTAACAGGGGAATGGTAGATGTCCTTATCACTGGTGGGTGCTGATGAATGTCCTCAGTCTCAACTAGGCCTGCTCTCACGTTCCTCCAGTAGAAAGGCCAAAGAGCTCCTTACTGCTTGGTAGGGATGGAAATTCAGATTCCTCACTGGTCTCTGCTGACACCACAGGATAGGGCTTTAATTACTGCTCAGCAGGGATGAAAGTTCACGCTCCCTACTTATCCTTCTCTGATATACCATTTGCCCTGCTATAGGTTGGTGAGAGTAGAAATTTGGGCTCTCCAACCAGTCTTTGCTGGTGAGGTAGTAGTGAGGCCACTGGTTGTGTGTGTGTGTGTATGTGTGTGTGTTTATGTGTGGTGTTTGTTGGGTTGGAGCCATTATTTTGTGAATGGTTTGTGTCCTCATAAGTTACACCTTTCTTAGTCCTTTGGCTAGAGAGAGCAGGACTGTGTTAGCACATTTTCTGGTTAGTGCCTATTGGTGTTTCTAGGTTGTTGGCTTCTTCAGCACCATCTCTGGGTAATATTAGGTAAAGAGAAGAAGAAAACTCACCACCATCATTCTTTCCATTTTGGGATCTCTGATTAGTCTGTTTTTTTCTCTCCACCTCTTAGAGTTTTCTTATGTTGGTTTATTTATAATGTCCCTAGGTTTCTAGTAGTGTTTATCTGGAGATAAGGAGAAAAGTATGACTGTTCTATTTTTCTGGAATCAGAAGTCTATATCATTTATATTTAACTTTTAACATAGACATCGAAATAGTATCTACTTATTAGCTAGCTTAAGCAACATGACCAGGACAATCAGTTGTTCTAATCAGTAACATATAATCCAGTAGCAGTATTCTAATGAAAAGACCACTCTCTAGGGCCAGCTAATATAGTATAAGATAGTATAGTACAGAAGTAGTATAATATAATATAATAATATAATATGATAGTGCTGCAGCCATCATTATCTCTGGCAAAGAAAATTTCTTAGACCATTTATTTATGAGCATGTGTTAGATTTTTATTACAATATTGTTTGGAAAGAGAAAAGACCCCTAGTAGGCTACCAAAAAGATTCGTTCTTGTTAGGACATTTTTATAGGAGAAATAATCACTGTAAGAAAGAAAGGAAGAAAAGAAAACCTGGTGGAAGTCCCTATATTTTCACCGATAGTCAGCTAGGTAGGAGTGTAAACAGTCACTTCATAATTTCAAAACAATCTTATTTGCAATAAAGTTCTTTAAAAAATTCACTTACTTTTATCAGGTATGCTCATTTCTTTTCAGAAGAAACTTATTAGTCATGGTCCCAGGAAGTTTCCAGACCATGTTGAGGATATCTTTTCTTTTTATATGCCTATCAATACCAGAAGCCTTTCTCATTAATGCAATAAAGATTGGGGGGGGGGAGTCTTAATTAGAGAATATATGCCTTATTAAATAGCTTAAAACTGTTAGGATTTCCAGATATGGCGCCTATCTAAGAGAATTTATAGACATTCTGACTTCAAATGAACAGGGCATGTGAATCCTATAGCTTCTACAATATTGCCTACTTGGCTTGATCTATATATGACCCTTTGTTGAGCCACCCATTTGGAGAATCTCTTTACTTGCCTCCGTCTGACTACTGGTCACTCTAGGACTGGCCATAGAACACTGCTTTAATTGTCTCGGGTCATTCTTACACGTGGGGTGTTTTGGAGCTCCAAAAAGATTGAGATTGGAGATCACTAAACTTACATAGTGGTTGTAAGATTGGGTTTTGCCTGTTTTGTTAAAAAGTGTATGTGTAAGTAGAGTTTGGTCTGACACTTACTTTGTTATCATCTATAAAGAAGCTTATGGGGCAGAAACTAGTACTCACACCCAGCAAATATTGTTTACCACCTTTATGTACCAAAAGTACACAATAATTGTGCATTCCAAATTGTCTCTCTCAGTTTGCAACTGTATGTGTATCAAAGCATATTTTCTGTGAATTAAACACTGTGATATAATTTTGTTTAGGGAGCTTATTTGAAATAACAGATTTTTCTAAGTGTTTTGAGACCAGGAAAGCTGTATCACCTGACAATATTCCATGATTCTAATTACCTGGGAGGAATCTCATCAAAAATTTTATTTCATACCACGTCTGTTTAATGTTTGTAGTGTTTCATATTTTTTTAAAAAGTTATGCTCTTTTTAAAAAGCAAAATACAATGTCAACTTTCTTACCTCCCCTGATTTTTTTTTAAAGATTTTCTTTATTTATTTGAGAGAGAGAGAGAGAATGAGAGATAGAAAGCACGAGAGGGAAGAGGGTCAGAGGGAGAAGCAGACTCCCTGCTGAGCAGGAAGCCCGATGCAGGACTCGATCCCGGGACTCCAGGATCATGACCTGAGCCGAAGGCAGTCGCTTAACCAACTGAGCCACCCAGGCGCCCCTCCCCTGATGTTTTATACTGTGCAATTACTGTGCAAATTTCCTAATCAGTGATCTGTAATATTTGTAACCACAAATTCCCAACACAACACATTTACCAGGTTTGGGCACTCACTATTTATATATGTCTAAAAACCACATAAAAAACATAAACTGGGGAACCTGGGTGGCTCAGTTGGTTAAAGCATCTGCCTTCGGCTCAGGTCATGATTCCAGGGCCCTGGGATTGAGCCCTGTGTTGGGATCCCTGCTCAGCGGGGAGCCGGCTTTTCCTGCTCCCTCTGCAGCTCCCCCTGCTTGTGCTCTCTCACACACTCTTTCTCTCTCAAACAAATAAATAAAATCTTAAAAAAAAAAAACAAAAACACTAAACTTTTTAAACTTATCTTTCCATTCATGGTTTTAGAGATTTAGAATCCTCAAATTATTCCCCAATGCATGGAGTGGATTATGCCTTTTTTATATGTTATATCTGATTAATGCTAATTGCTCACTAGGCCCGTTCTATTTCTTTTAACTTATGCTCTCATATCATAGGATATTATAAGTAAACCTGTACCAAACTGGAGCTTCAATCTAGCAGAATGGGCATTTCCAAAAGATTTTCAACAATTGTTATTTACCTGTGACTATTTCTGTGTCCATTAAGGTCCTATGACATTTAGGTATGGATGTGAACCATTGCCACTTCACATAGCCAACATTCATCAGAAACAAGAGCTTAAATCTGTTCCCAGATCCCTCTTTTTGGGCAAAAAAATGTTTAATGAAATGTGAAAACAGGCATCTCATAAAGTTTTATGACCAAGCTATGGGCCTAGGAAAGAAAAAACATGGCCAAATTTATAGTTTGAAAATATAAACCCTTTTCATATACCTTACTTCACTAACAATCACGGCTAGATCCTAACCTTTAATTCAGGATTAACATCCTGAAGTATGAATCCTTTCTAATTCTGAAGGTACTGAGATATAGAACAGCCAGATCATATCTACTTCAAATACTTATCACTGGCACCTAACACAGTGATGAGTGTAAATGATTTCAGTTGCAAACTAACTAAAAATGAGCAAAGCAATATGGAAAATTAATTTACTTAGCCATAGTCCAGAGATAAAGCAGCTCTAGAATTGGTTAGTTCATTGGCAAAATGAAATCATCAAAAATCCAGCTTTTCCTTCCACCTTTTTCTGTCAGGCTTAGTATGTTGGATATTTTCATGGGTAAAGATTGCTATTTTATTTGTAGGCCTCACTTGCAGACATGACAATATTAAGTGGACAAATAATCTGGTTTTTCCAAGATGTCCCTTTTTAAAAGTTAGTAAATATTACTTAGAAATCCCCTCAATTTCTCTTTTTCTCACATTTCATAGATCACATGCCCTCTCCTAAAAAGCATTAACAAAGAATTCCCATGATTGATTTACTCTCTCTAACAGGTGAATATCTCAATACAATTAGGGTTTTGATAACAAGGAATTGGGGAGAATGTTTCCACAGGCAACTATGAGTATCTGCTACAAATTTGTTGTCTAATACAGATATTCAGCTAGCCAGCCTTGTACAGCAATCTATAATAAACTAGAAACTATGTAAGCATTTATATGAGATTTTAAAATAAATGTAAGTAAAAAAATTGATAACTATACTGAGAATATCACGGTTTAAGCCAGGTATTTTGCACAGCTAGATTTTACAACTATCTTGGAGAAAGGCTAATGTCCTATAATGCTTGTGCATTCTCTGTTTTCCCCTTGAGTGTCTTTGTCATACAAGTGTCTTACCAAGAGAATCAGCTTCTATTTAAAAAATGTAATTCTAAAAGGTAGATGTAAAAGCTGGCAGACATGAATCCCTTTCAATTATCCCTGGTCCCTACAGTCTTGACAAATCAATTAGATGCATTAATTATTGAATATTTTCAGCTTTTGGAATCGTGTTTCATTCACACGTCTAGCCAGAGAATACTCAGTGCCACATGTACATCAGTCGAGGGGGACTGGCTTGGGGTACAATTTCCAGGGCTAGGATGTTGCTATTGGTTTCTACTCTGATTTCTACATTATCATCTTCCACTTTAAATATAATTGTTTATAGTTATGTGTGCAGAGATGTAATAAGAATAGGAAAATATATAGTAGATGATGACAAGAATCAGGGTAGGAAGCATAGGCTTTGAGAGTAAGTAGAGGGCTTTGCATTAGCAAATACTTGTGTTTATCATCTCTCCAGTTTTTGACTCCCAGTGTGGCATGTGCCCCAGTGCTGGTCCACAAATTGCTAAGTGTCAACAAGAAGATAGAGAAATTGAGAGTGAGCCTTTAGAAACACATTGCAGCAACATCCAAATGAATCTTCTTTTTACAGACCAGTGCTAGGTCTATTCAGGTAATAGTTAAAATCATTTGCTAAAATCACATGTAGTGTGAACAGCATGTATTGGTCTGTGATAAGTTGTACACTTAAAAATTAAGACGAAAAACAAAACTTATCTTCGAGCACACAGAATTTGCGAAGCCTTACTGTACAACACTTAACCTAAGAAAACAAAGGTTCCCTTTAGTCTTAAATAGATGACCCATAAGAATATGTTCATGAATTAATAAATGGATTACATAATACTAGCTATAAGTGTAAGGCTTAACACAGACCAAGTCACTTTGGGTAATGGGTGTAGGTCACTCAAATGTCAAACCAGTGTGTTTCTTTCAACCTCAGGACAAAGTATTTTCGAAAGTAACATGAGTGTGTCCTACCCCTAAAGCTTTTGTTTCAAGCTAATAAAATAGGTCTTATCTGTGTGATTAAAAACAGACAGTAAACAGCAACAAGAAGCACTTGCCTGCTTATACTCCCGGAAACCAACGTCTGAGACTCAGTGGAAATTTAGCTGAGGTTGAACTGGTAAAATCCTAAGTATGAGGATCAGTGCTGGAATTGAGTTCCAGAGGTCAGGCTAGCTTCCTAGGTGCTGGGAAGCACCCACAAATTATGAGTGCAGAAGTTTGTTTTGTAACTAAGATGGGTTGGTTAAGTGAGAAAGGAAAGGTGAATTATGGAAAATAAGAAACACTGAAGAAAAAGCAGAGAAAGATATTAAGTACTGCTCCATCCTAAATTTATTTATTTAGGGCAGCTTGTAGATTTTGGAATAGTAGACACATAAACCTTTTAAACAAAATACATTATTATATTAATAAGCACTGAAAATACATACTGTAAAATTTTAAGTCCAGGTATTAATTATTTGTTATAGTATGTATAATTTTATGCTTTTTTTCTGTATTAGGCATGTATTATTTTGTAACTTTAAAAAGTATTTAAAAGTATAAATCAGGATAACACACAAAAAAGGGGAAATGAAATCCCAGTCTTACAAAAAAATATATGGGAAATAAAAAGTCTGAAAAGCTCTAATATTTTTACAGGCGCAAGAATCCAAACTCTCATATCTTTTAGATAGAATTTGTGAACTTGTACAATAATTTTAGAAAGTAAAATGGTAATATTTGTAGAAATATGCATTTTCACCAAGTCATATCACATTTGGGAATCTCTGTTATTTGAATTAAAGAAATATCAGGTATAGACATATATATTAAACATACTGTTATAATATATATATAACATAATATATAATTATATAAAACATAATAAATGTAATAGGATATATACTATATATATAAAATGGAATTTATTGCAGCATTGTTTGTAGTGGAAAAAGATTAGCAATCTAAATTTTGAACTAAAGAAATGGTTGAATAAACAGTGAAGAAACTAGAAAAAATGAGCTAATTCTATATGTTTTAAACTGAACATTCTTGATGTATTGATCCAAGTTACAAAATAATGTGAAAACAATAAATTATTTGTGAAAACAACAAACAAAAATCTTATATGTGTGGATTCATGTAAACAGCTAAGTATAAATTTGGATGGACATGTTGTAGTAAGGTGTTAGGTGATGACATTTTTCTCCTTACATCTATTAGCTCAGAAGAAAAAGAATGGCAGTGTAAGAGAATTGAACAAATTTCTCTTTATACATTTTTGAAAGATTTCCTTTTCACAGAAAGAGCATGTTTCAATTGAGAGCTTTTGTTAATTTTTGTTTATCTTAAAATAATTTTAAACTATCAGTGAATTTGCAAGAAGAGCACAGCTAGCTATTTACCATGATTCAACTGTGAATATCTTGACAGTATTCATGCTGTCTGTACACATGAATGCATGTACAAATGCATGCACATACATGTATTTCCTAGGAACATTTTGCTTTCTTATATAACTACAATGGTCAAGATCAGAAAATTTAACATTGAGACAAGGTGATTATCAACACATGGTCCATATTCAAAATTCACCAATTTCTCCTATCTTCTCTTTCACAGAATGCTTCTCTAGCCAAGATCTGATCGAGGATCTCAAATTTACATTGAATGTCATATCCAAGTAGTCTCTGATGATATAGAACAGCTCTAGTCTCTCTCTGTCCTTCAAGACACTGGTATTTTTTTGTTGTTGTTGTTTTCCACAAACGCTATTAACTTAATATTAAAGTCACACAAAACACCCAAGCACAAAACTAGTTTTCTGCTGTCATTTGTTGACACACAACAATGCATTATTTGAATCACTGTTACATTTGAGAGTGAAACTTATTTTTAGAAATTTTTGAAGAGTACAGGCCATTTTTGCAGAAAGTTCTAGAATTTTGATTTGTCTTATGTTTCCTCATGACAAATACAGGCTATGAACTTCTTGTCAGGAAAGTGACATTTATGGAGTTAATTTTGATCACTTGGTTTAAGAGATGCCTGCCAGATTTCTCAAGTTATTATTTTCTCCTTTAGTACCAGCTAATAGTGCAGTAGGGAGATATTTTAATGTTATGTAAACATTGTTTCTCATTAAATGCTCACCTACTAGTTTTAACATCCATTGGTGATTCTTTGTTACCATAATAGTTGTAAAATGTTGACCTTCCAACTCTACCATTTCCTCTACATTTATTGATTGGTGTCCTACTGTGGATTTTTTTTAAATTTCAACAATGCTTAATAAAAAAAATAACAGCAGTAAGTCGTATAACATATATTGGAGGCTATTGAGGATTAACCAGGCTTAGGATCAGGTGAGGTTAGTAGTTGGCAAAACCAAGCCTTGCATCAAGCTTTGGCTCTAAGAGGATGAATTTCAGTACATCTGTTAATCTTCCTCTGCCTTTGTTCCATTCCTGACAAAATAAGGTTAATTACTGCAAAGGCACTGTTCAGAATTATGATTCTATGAGATATTTTGGAATTGCTTCATTTCCAGGAATTCTTGCACTGGAAAAAGTAGCACAAATTTAAAAGCTTTGGATGAACAAAGATGGAGGCAATTTGGTTTTTTACTATGCTTCAGGGGCCATGACTTCTCACATGGCATTATGCGCAAAGGAATGTGATTCTGGGTAACTAGGGCATGGTATAATTTTTCTGACAATTGATCAAATTATACGTTTTGTACCAGAGCCAAAACAGTAATATGGAGACAGGGGTAATGTGAACATTAAAATATTTGTTTTAAAATATTACAGTAATTTTCCCCCAGTTCCTCCATGCCTTTAAAAGATTGAATTGCATATAAAGTAAACATTTGCTGTAAAAAATAAACCTCCTCTTCATGTAAAGGATAATGATAAAGTGAAATTACACCTCAAAGGAACATGTTTTGTTAGCAATGAAATTTAAATTATCATCCTACAAAAGAGAAAGTGGATGCTCCACATAATCATACAACTAGAGAGAATCTTAGACATTATGAGGTCCCACCTCTTTATTTCACAGATGATGAGCTGAAGTCAGCTGAGATGAATCACTGAAGGTCATGGAGATGAGAATGCAGATTCTTTGCTGTCTAGCCCATGATATTTCTAATGTTCTGTTCTTCCCTTTCGTATCCAAAGCTTAATCACTATCAGGTTCTAGACACAGTATGTCAGGATAAATATATTAAGCCCTTTCCTGCGTGGTATGATATAAAATGTAGCAAAATATACTATCCCCCAAATTATTCCTCACTGAGATGACACATTTTTTTCCAAAGTTCTAATATTAGAATTCTATCTTATGAAAATTTATTTATTTCTATAGCTCTCTTTTAAAACTCTCACATTTTTCTATTATACCTTCATTTCATTGAGACCTGCTAATTCATTAACAGAATGTTATGTATTTCCTATGGATCTCTGAAGTCTTCTTTACATCTCCTTTATCTATCTACCTATCCATCCAGCCATCTATCCAACTATGTATTCATTTATTTTTCCCTATATTCCCTATGCTGTACTTTACATTCCTGTGACTTATTTATTTTAATATGTACTTGTCTTTATGCATGTATACATTTTTTATATGTATTTGTTTTCTCTGTTTTTTTCTTGATCAGACTACAAAGGCTAATCTATTATTTTGGTCTCTTCAGAACAATACTTTTGGGTGTGTTTATTAAATCTATGGTTCTTATATCTTTTAAATAACTATATTTTTGTTTTATTTATAGGTTTCTTCTACCTTTCCATGTTTTAGAGTACTTTTTCTAAATAGTGTTTAATATACCACCCTGCTAACTTTCATACATTCTTACAATAATACACTGAATATCAAATTTTGACGAAACTCTGAATATAGCTTTAACCACATTTCTTACATTTAGAAAAACACTAATCTAATTATCTTACAGCTTATAAAGTAATATTGGTTAAAGATTGGTGTCAGACAGACCTAGACTGAATTCCAGCTCAGCCAGTATTTCCAATTCATTCTTTAGAGAATTACTTTAATATTGAACCTTACTAATATCATTTTATATGTTGTAATCTTGATGATACACATATATGGGAGTGAAAGACACAAATGTTAAGTAGTAATAAAAAAACTGCAGATAATGAAATGGTAATTAAGATAGTTGAGGAATATATTGTATTACTACATTCAATTCCACACTGTTCTCAAATAGCAAAGGTGGATATAAAATTCATATTCCTTCTCTGTTCTCTACACCCAGTTCTCCATTTCAATGATATGTCCTTAAAAGGAATGTGGAGGATTGTGTGCACTTGAGGGAAGGAAGATAGCTGTACTTTTAAAAATATTTTTTTAAATAATTTTTAAAATTATCTTCACTGGGGAGTGAGTGTATAGAGTACTTCTTGCTGTCATGCAGGAACTCCTCCCTAAGGTCATAATTTGCATCTGGTAACTGATAATCCTGAACATCATGTTTGGGCTCATTTAACTTGATTAAATATGTATTTAAGAATTTCTGATTTTGTTTAAATGTGTTGTTCATAATTTTTGCCAAATCATAGTAATTTTTTTTCTGGGTGTAAATATTTTCATTGTCTTCTCATTTGTGGCTCACTTTTTGATTCTTTTAATAACATCTTTCAATGGATAAAGGTTTTAAATTTTAATAAAATTCATTATTTTTTCTTTAAGGCTATCATTTATACACTTTATCTAAGAATTAGTTGTCTATTTCAAGGTCATGAGAATATTTTCCTAATTTTTAGTTTTTTACCTTTCTTTTTTTTTAAAGATTTTATTTATTTATTTGACAGAGAGAGTCACAGCGAGAGAGGGAACAAAAGCAGGGGGAGTGGGAGAGGGAGAAGCAGACTTCCCGCTGAGCAGGGAGCCCGATGCGGGGCTCGATCCCAGGACCCTGGGATCATGACCTGAGCCAAAGGCAGACGCTTAATGACTGAGCCAGCCCCTTTACCTTCTTTTTGATAACAAAGTGATTCTGTGGTATGATGTTACAGCACCTTTTATTAAAAGATAGTCCATTCTCCAACAGAATTTCAGTAAACATATGATATGAATCAAGTTGCTTATATGTGTAGATATTTTTCTGGACTCTAGTTGGTCTTATGGATCTATTTGCCAATTCTTATGCCAACAGTCAGTTTTATTATTTTCTAATAAGTCTTGAAATATGGTACTATTATTCTTCCAAATTGTTGTTCCTCTTTAAGATTGTTTTGGCTGTTTTAGTTTCTTTTCTAATAATATTTAGAATCCAGATTGTCAGTTTCCACCAAAAAACTGAAGAGTTTACAGAAAACTTCCATCCTAACAATATTGAGTCTTCCACAACCTTTATTCCCCCATTTAAGTCTTCTTTAATTTTCTTCAGCAATATTTTTATTAAATTTATGGTTAAGTGTTTGATTTTTTTCTTTTATATTGTAAGTGAAATGGTTTTAAAATTTCATTTCCCAGTGGTTGCTTTACAGTAATACAATAAATTTGAGAGTATTGTATTCCGTGTGTTACAAATTAGCAAAATTTTTATATTTGTGCTAATGATTCCTTTGCATATTAATTTGGATTTCACACTTACCCAATCATGTTATCTGTAGATAAACAATTTTTTATTTCATTGCAGTCTTCCCTGTTGCACTTACCTTTAGTAAAATGTTAAATGGAAGTAATGGGAATAAATGCCCTTGTTCTTAACATCAGGGGCCAAACATTACATTTTTCGTTTAATATTATGTTAGCTATGGCTTTTTTTTTGCAATTATTCTTTATAAGAATAATGTTATTTCCTTCTATTTCCAGTTTGCTTAAATTTTTGTCATAGTAGGTGATGAATTTTTTCAAGTGCTTTTTTTCTGCTTCTGCTGAGATGATTATATAGTTTTTCTTTATTCTGTTAGTGTGATGATTATGTTGATTTTTTGAATGATAAGAATTACTCTGTCACGCAGCATAATCTTTTTTTATTATATGTCTAAGTATTTGATAATACTTTTATTCATGTTATTTTCATCTATGTTGATAAGAGATGATCATTTTCATTTATTTTTCTTGTAACATATATGACACATTTGGTGTCAGCTATGCTACCCTCACAAAACAATTCAGCAAGTGTTGTCTCTCTCTCTGTTCTCTGAAAATATGGCATTCTGTATCCTCTAATATCATCCATCTTCCATGTCTTCTTGTTTCCCTAAATCTTCCCCCTGCCCCTTCTGGAATACTTAGGTCTCATGATAGAAAAACTCTTATGCTTATTCTTCCCACAATAGGAGAATTCATTTACTTTGCAAAGTCTCTTCCCCTCTTGACCTACTTGAAAGCTACTTCTACCATAAGGATATCCTTACATGGCAATCCTCTCAAGTGGTGATAATTTTTATAGCCACATCCTTCCTATCAATGGTGCTGAAGTATTGTAATTGTTCCTTTTTAATAATTGACTGTTTCAGAGCATTTTTCTTCCATACCCCACCCACCTGACAAAAAACAAAAATAACAACACAAGAAATATTTTCAAAAGTATTAAATCTCAGGCGGTAAGATTATAAAACCTGCTGTACTCCTCATAGT